>NW_027663612.1:15000-55000 GCF_964034855.1 Anser brachyrhynchus | reverse complement strand
CCCAAAGGCTTCCGCTGAGAGCACTTTTTGATGGCAGAAAGTGGCACCGTACGTGTTTTTTCGGGTCTAACTCGGGTTCAGCTTCTTGTTGCGGTTAGGGTTATGTTTAGGGTTGTTAGGAAAGAGTGAAGACGCAGAGTCCTGTTGAGTGTGGGGTTGCGTAAAGGCTCCCCCAGGGAGTTCAGGTGTACCCAAAGGCTTCCGCTGAGAGCACTTTTGGATGGCAGAAAGTGGCACCGTACGTGTTTTTTCGGGTCTAACTCGGGTTCAGCTTCTTGTTGCGGTTAGGGTTATGTTTAGGGTTGTTAGGAAAGAGTGAAGACGCAGAGTCCTGTTGAGTGTGGGGTTGCGTAAAGGCTCCCCCAGGGAGTTCAGGTGTACCCAAAGGCTTCCGCTGAGAGCACTTTTTGATGGCAGAAAGTGGCACCGTACATGTTTTTTTGGGTCTAACTCGGGTTGAGCTTCTTGTTGCGGTTAGGGTTATGTTTAGGGTTGTTAGGAAAGAGTGAAGACGCAGAGTCCTGTTGAGTGTGGGGTTGCGTAAAGGCTCCCCCAGGGAGTTCAGGTGTACCCAAAGGCTTCCGCTGAGAGCACTTTTTGATGGCAGAAAGTGGCACCGTACGTGTTTTTTCGGGTCTAACTCGGGTTGAGCTTCTTGTTGCGGTTAGGGTTATGTTTAGGGTTGTTAGGAAAGAGTGAAGACGCAGAGTCCTGTTGAGTGTGGGGTTGCGTAAAGGCTCCCCCAGGGAGTTCAGGTGTACCCAAAGGCTTCCGCTGAGAGCACTTTTTGATGGCAGAAAGTGGCACCGTACGTGTTTTTTCGGGTCTAACTCGGGTTCAGCTTCTTGTTGCGGTTAGGGTTATGTTTAGGGTTGTTAGGAAAGAGTGAAGACGCAGAGTCCTGTTGAGTGTGGGGTTGCGTAAAGGCTCCCCCAGGGAGTTCAGGTGTTCCCAAAGGCTTCCGCTGAGAGCACTTTTTGATGGCAGAAAGTGGCACCGTACGTGTTTTTTCGGGTCTAACTCGGGTTCAGCTTCTTGTTGCGGTTAGGGTTATGTTTAGGGTTGTTAGGAAAGAGTGAAGACGCAGAGTCCTGTTGAGTGTGGGGTTGCGTAAAGGCTCCCCCAGGGAGTTCAGGTGTACCCAAAGGCTTCCGCTGAGAGCACTTTTGGATGGCAGAAAGTGGCACCGTACGTGTTTTTTCGGGTCTAACTCGGGTTCAGCTTCTTGTTGCGGTTAGGGTTATGTTTAGGGTTGTTAGGAAAGAGTGAAGACGCAGAGTCCTGTTGAGTGTGGGGTTGCGTAAAGGCTCCCCCAGGGAGTTCAGGTGTACCCAAAGGCTTCCGCTGAGAGCACTTTTTGATGGCAGAAAGTGGCACCGTACGTGTTTTTTCGGGTCTAACTCGGGTTCAGCTTCTTGTTGCGGTTAGGGTTATGTTTAGGGTTGTTAGGAAAGAGTGAAGACGCAGAGTCCTGTTGAGTGTGGGGTTGCGTAAAGGCTCCCCCAGGGAGATCAGGTGTACCCAAAGGCTTCCGCTGAGAGCACTTTTTGATGGCAGAAAGTGGCACCGTACGTGTTTTTTCGGGTCTAACTCGGGTTCAGCTTCTTGTTGCAGTTAGGGTTATGTTTAGGGTTGTTAGGAAAGAGTGAAGACGCAGAGTCCTGTTGAGTGTGGGGTTGCGTAAAGGCTCCCCCAGGGAGTTCAGGTGTACCCAAAGGCTTCCGCTGAGAGCACTTTTTGATGGCAGAAAGTGGCACCGTACGTGTTTTTTCGGGTCTAACTCGGGTTCAGCTTCTTGTTGCGGTTAGGGTTATGTTTAGGGTTGTTAGGAAAGAGTGAAGACGCAGAGTCCTGTTGAGTGTGGGGTTGCGTAAAGGCTCCCCCAGGGAGTTCAGGTGTACCCAAAGGCTTCCGCTGAGAGCACTTTTGGATGGCAGAAAGTGGCACCGTACGTGTTTTTTTGGGTCTAACTCGGGTTGAGCTTCTTGTTGCGGTTAGGGTTATGTTTAGGGTTGTTAGGAAAGAGTGAAGACGCAGAGTCCTGTTGAGTGTGGGGTTGCGTAAAGGCTCCCCCAGGGAGTTCAGGTGTACCCAAAGGCTTCCGCTGAGAGCACTTTTTGATGGCAGAAAGTGGCACCGTACGTGTTTTTTCGGGTCTAACTCGGGTTCAGCTTCTTGTTGCGGTTAGGGTTATGTTTAGGGTTGTTAGGAAAGAGTGAAGACGCAGAGTCCTGTTGAGTGTGGGGTTGCGTAAAGGCTCCCCCAGGGAGTTCAGGTGTACCCAAAGGCTTCCGCTGAGAGCACTTTTTGATGGCAGAAAGTGGCACCGTACGTGTTTTTTTGGGTCTAACTCGGGTTCAGCTTCTTGTTGCGGTTAGGGTTATGTTTAGGGTTGTTAGGAAAGAGTGAAGACGCAGAGTCCTGTTGAGTGTGGGGTTGCGTAAAGGCTCCCCCAGGGAGTTCAGGTGTACCCAAAGGCATCCGCTGAGAGCACTTTTTGATGGCAGAAAGTGGCACCGTACGTGTTTTTTCGGGTCTAACTCGGGTTGAGCTTCTTGTTGCGGTTAGGGTTATGTTTAGGGTTGTTAGGAAAGAGTGAAGACGCAGAGTCCTGTTGAGTGTGGGGTTGCGTAAAGGCTCCCCCAGGGAGTTCAGGTGTACCCAAAGGCTTCCGCTGAGAGCACTTTTTGATGGCAGAAAGTGGCACCGTACGTGTTTTTTCGGGTCTAACTCGGGTTCAGCTTCTTGTTGCGGTTAGGGTTATGTTTAGGGTTGTTAGGAAAGAGTGAAGACGCAGAGTCCTGTTGAGTGTGGGGTTGCGTAAAGGCTCCCCCAGGGAGTTCAGGTGTACCCAAAGGCTTCCGCTGAGAGCACTTTTTGATGGCAGAAAGTGGCACCGTACGTGTTTTTTCGGGTCTAACTCGGGTTCAGCTTCTTGTTCCGGTTAGGCTTATGTTTAGGGTTGTTAGGAAAGAGTGAAGACGCAGAGTCCTGTTGAGTGTGGGGTTTTGTAAAGGCTCCCCCAGGGAGTTCAGGTGTTCCCAAAGGCTTCCGCTGAGAGCACTTTTTGATGGCAGAAAGTGGCACCGTACGTGTTTTTTCGGGTCTAACTCGGGTTGAGCTTCTTGTTGCGGTTAGGGTTATGTTTAGGGTTGTTAGGAAAGAGTGAAGACGCAGAGTCCTGTTGAGTGTGGGGTTGCGTAAAGGCTCCCCCAGGGAGTTCAGGTGTACCCAAAGGCTTCCGCTGAGAGCACTTTTTGATGGCAGAAAGTGGCACCGTACGTGTTTTTTCGGGTCTAACTCGGGTTCAGCTTCTTGTTGCGGTTAGGGTTATGTTTAGGGTTGTTAGGAAAGAGTGAAGACGCAGAGTCCTGTTGAGTGTGGGGTTGCGTAAAGGCTCCCCCAGGGAGTTCAGGTGTACCCAAAGGCTTCCGCTGAGAGCACTTTTTGATGGCAGAAAGTGGCACCGTACGTGTTTTTTCGGGTCTAACTCGGGTTCAGCTTCTTGTTCCGGTTAGGCTTATGTTTAGGGTTGTTAGGAAAGAGTGAAGACGCAGAGTCCTGTTGAGTGTGGGGTTTTGTAAAGGCTCCCCCAGGGAGTTCAGGTGTTCCCAAAGGCTTCCGCTGAGAGCACTTTTTGATGGCAGAAAGTGGCACCGTACGTGTTTTTTCGGGTCTAACTCGGGTTGAGCTTCTTGTTGCGGTTAGGGTTATGTTTAGGGTTGTTAGGAAAGAGTGAAGACGCAGAGTCCTGTTGAGTGTGGGGTTGCGTAAAGGCTCCCCCAGGGAGTTCAGGTGTACCCAAAGGCTTCCGCTGAGAGCACTTTTTGATGGCAGAAAGTGGCACCGTACGTGTTTTTTCGGGTCTAACTCGGGTTGAGCTTCTTGTTGCGGTTAGGGTTATGTTTAGGGTTGTTAGGAAAGAGTGAAGACGCAGAGTCCTGTTGAGTGTGGGGTTGCGTAAAGGCTCCCCCAGGGAGTTCAGGTGTACCCAAAGGCTTCCGCTGAGAGCACTTTTTGATGGCAGAAAGTGGCACCGTACGTGTTTTTTCGGGTCTAACTCGGGTTCAGCTTCTTGTTGCGGTTAGGGTTATGTTTAGGGTTGTTAGGAAAGAGTGAAGACGCAGAGTCCTGTTGAGTGTGGGGTTGCGTAAAGGCTCCCCCAGGGAGTTCAGGTGTACCCAAAGGCTTCCGCTGAGAGCACTTTTGGATGGCAGAAAGTGGCACCGTACGTGTTTTTTCGGGTCTAACTCGGGTTCAGCTTCTTGTTGCGGTTAGGGTTATGTTTAGGGTTGTTAGGAAAGAGTGAAGATGCAGAGTCCTGTTGAGTGTGGGGTTGCGTAAAGGCTCCCCCAGGGAGTTCAGGTGTACCCAAAGGCTTCCGCTGAGAGCACTTTTTGATGGCAGAAAGTGGCACCGTACGTGTTTTTTCGGGTCTAACTCGGGTTCAGCTTCTTGTTGCGGTTAGGGTTATGTTTAGGGTTGTTAGGAAAGAGTGAAGACGCAGAGTCCTGTTGAGTGTGGGGTTGCGTAAAGGCTCCCCCAGGGAGTTCAGGTGTTCCCAAAGGCTTCCGCTGAGAGCACTTTTTGATGGCAGAAAGTGGCACCGTACGTGTTTTTTCGGGTCTAACTCGGGTTCAGCTTCTTGTTGCGGTTAGGGTTATGTTTAGGGTTGTTAGGAAAGAGTGAAGACGCAGAGTCCTGTTGAGTGTGGGGTTGCGTAAAGGCTCCCCCAGGGAGTTCAAGTGTACCCAAAGGCTTCCGCTGAGAGCACTTTTTGATGGCAGAAAGTGGCACCGTACGTGTTTTTTCGGGTCTAACTCGGGTTGAGCTTCTTGTTGCGGTTAGGGTTATGTTTAGGGTTGTTAGGAAAGAGTGAAGACGCAGAGTCCTGTTGAGTGTGGGGTTGCGTAAAGGCTCCCCCAGGGAGTTCAGGTGTACCCAAAGGCTTCCGCTGAGAGCACTTTTTGATGGCAGAAAGTGGCACCGTACGTGTTTTTTCGGGTCTAACTCGGGTTGAGCTTCTTGTTGCGGTTAGGGTTATGTTTAGGGTTGTTAGGAAAGAGTGAAGACGCAGAGTCCTGTTGAGTGTGGGGTTGCGTAAAGGCTCCCCCAGGGAGTTCAGGTGTACCCAAAGGCTTCCGCTGAGAGCACTTTTTGATGGCAGAAAGTGGCACCGTACGTGTTTTTTCGGGTCTAACTCGGGTTCAGCTTCTTGTTGCGGTTAGGGTTATGTTTAGGGTTGTTAGGAAAGAGTGAAGACGCAGAGTCCTGTTGAGTGTGGGGTTGCGTAAAGGCTCCCCCAGGGAGTTCAGGTGTACCCAAAGGCTTCCGCTGAGAGCACTTTTTGATGGCAGAAAGTGGCACCGTACGTGTTTTTTCGGGTCTAACTCGGGTTCAGCTTCTTGTTGCGGTTAGGGTTATGTTTAGGGTTGTTAGGAAAGAGTGAAGACGCAGAGTCCTGTTGAGTGTGGGGTTGCGTAAAGGCTCCCCCAGGGAGTTCAGGTGTACCCAAAGGCTTCCGCTGAGAGCACTTTTTGATGGCAGAAAGTGGCACCGTACGTGTTTTTTCGGGTCTAACTCGGGTTGAGCTTCTTGTTGCGGTTAGAGTTATGTTTAGGGTTGTTAGGAAAGAGTGAAGACGCAGAGTCCTGTTGAGTGTGGGGTTGCGTAAAGGCTCCCCCAGGGAGTTCAGGTGTACCCAAAGGCTTCCGCTGAGAGCACTTTTTGATGGCAGAAAGTGGCACCGTACGTGTTTTTTCGGGTCTAACTCGGGTTGAGCTTCTTGTTGCGGTTAGGGTTATGTTTAGGGTTGTTAGGAAAGAGTGAAGACGCAGAGTCCTGTTGAGTGTGGGGTTGCGTAAAGGCTCCCCCAGGGAGTTCAGGTGTACCCAAAGGCTTCCGCTGAGAGCACTTTTTGATGGCAGAAAGTGGCACCGTACGTGTTTTTTCGGGTCTAACTCGGGTTGAGCTTCTTGTTGCGGTTAGGGTTATGTTTAGGGTTGTTAGGAAAGAGTGAAGATGCAGAGTCCTGTTGAGTGTGGGGTTGCGTAAAGGCTCCCCCAGGGAGTTCAGGTGTACCCAAAGGCTTCCGCTGAGAGCACTTTTTGATGGCAGAAAGTGGCACCGTACGTGTTTTTTCGGGTCTAACTCGGGTTCAGCTTCTTGTTGCGGTTAGGGTTATGTTTAGGGTTGTTAGGAAAGAGTGAAGACGCAGAGTCCTGTTGAGTGTGGGGTTGCGTAAAGGCTCCCCCAGGGAGTTCAAGTGTACCCAAAGGCTTCCGCTGAGAGCACTTTTTGATGGCAGAAAGTGGCACCGTACGTGTTTTTTCGGGTCTAACTCGGGTTGAGCTTCTTGTTGCGGTTAGGGTTATGTTTAGGGTTGTTAGGAAAGAGTGAAGACGCAGAGTCCTGTTGAGTGTGGGGTTGCGTAAAGGCTCCCCCAGGGAGTTCAGGTGTACCCAAAGGCTTCCGCTGAGAGCACTTTTTGATGGCAGAAAGTGGCACCGTACGTGTTTTTTCGGGTCTAACTCGGGTTCAGCTTCTTGTTGCGGTTAGGGTTATGTTTAGGGTTGTTAGGAAAGAGTGAAGACGCAGAGTCCTGTTGAGTGTGGGGTTGCGTAAAGGCTCCCCCAGGGAGTTCAGGTGTACCCAAAGGCTTCCGCTGAGAGCACTTTTTGATGGCAGAAAGTGGCACCGTACGTGTTTTTTCGGGTCTAACTCGGGTTCAGCTTCTTGTTGCGGTTAGGGTTATGTTTAGGGTTGTTAGGAAAGAGTGAAGACGCAGAGTCCTGTTGAGTGTGGGGTTGCGTAAAGGCTCCCCCAGGGAGTTCAGGTGTACCCAAAGGCTTCCGCTGAGAGCACTTTTGGATGGCAGAAAGTGGCACCGTACGTGTTTTTTCGGGTCTAACTCGGGTTCAGCTTCTTGTTCGGTTAGGCTTATGTTTAGGGTTGTTAGGAAAGAGTGAAGACGCAGAGTCCTGTTGAGTGTGGGGTTGCGTAAAGACTCCCCCAGGGAGTTCAGGTGTACCCAAAGGCTTCCGCTGAGAGCATTTTTTGATGGCAGAAAGTGGCACCGTACGTGTTTTTTCGGGTCTAACTCGGGTTCAGCTTCTTGTTGCGGTTAGGGTTGTGTTTAGGGTTGTTAGGAAAGAGTGAAGACGCAGAGTCCTGTTGAGTGTGGGGTTGCGTAAAGGCTCCCCCAGGGAGTTCAGGTGTACCCAAAGGCTTCCGCTGAGAGCACTTTTTGATGGCAGAAAGTGGCACCGTACGTGTTTTTTCGGGTCTAACTCGGGTTCAGCTTCTTGTTGCGGTTAGGGTTATGTTTAGGGTTGTTAGGAAAGAGTGAAGACGCAGAGTCCTGTTGAGTGTGGGGTTGCGTAAAGGCTCCCCCAGGGAGTTCAGGTGTACCCAAAGGCTTCCGCTGAGAGCACTTTTTGATGGCAGAAAGTGGCACCGTACGTGTTTTTTCGGGTCTAACTCGGGTTCAGCTTCTTGTTGCGGTTAGGGTTATGTTTAGGGTTGTTAGGAAAGAGTGAAGACGCAGAGTCCTGTTGAGTGTGGGGTTGCGTAAAGGCTCCCCCAGGGAGTTCAGGTGTACCCAAAGGCTTCCGCTGAGAGCACTTTTTGATGGCAGAAAGTGGCACCGTACGTGTTTTTTCGGGTCTAACTCGGGTTGAGCTTCTTGTTGCGGTTAGGGTTATGTTTAGGGTTGTTAGGAAAGAGTGAAGACGCAGAGTCCTGTTGAGTGTGGGGTTGCGTAAAGGCTCCCCCAGGGAGTTCAGGTGTACCCAAAGGCTTCCGCTGAGAGCACTTTTTGATGGCAGAAAGTGGCACCGTACGTGTTTTTTCGGGTCTAACTCGGGTTGAGCTTCTTGTTGCGGTTAGGGTTATGTTTAGGGTTGTTAGGAAAGAGTGAAGACGCAGAGTCCTGTTGAGTGTGGGGTTGCGTAAAGGCTCCCCCAGGGAGTTCAGGTGTACACAAAGGCTTCCGCTGAGAGCACTTTTTGATGGCAGAAAGTGGCACCGTACGTGTTTTTTTCGGGTCTAACTCGGGTTGAGCTTCTTGTTGCGGTTAGGGTTATGTTTAGGGTTGTTAGGAAAGAGTGAAGACGCAGAGTCCTGTTGAGTGTGGGGTTGCGTAAAGGCTCCCCCAGGGAGTTCAGGTGTACCCAAAGGCTTCCGCTGAGAGCACTTTTTGATGGCAGAAAGTGGCACCGTACGTGTTTTTTCGGGTCTAACTCGGGTTGAGCTTCTTGTTGCGGTTAGGGTTATGTTTAGGGTTGTTAGGAAAGAGTGAAGACGCAGAGTCCTGTTGAGTGTGGGGTTGCGTAAAGGCTCCCCCAGGGAGTTCAGGTGTACCCAAAGGCTTCCGCTGAGAGCACTTTTTGATGGCAGAAAGTGGCACCGTACGTGTTTTTTCGGGTCTAACTCGGGTTCAGCTTCTTGTTGCGGTTAGGGTTATGTTTAGGGTTGTTAGGAAAGAGTGAAGACGCAGAGTCCTGTTGAGTGTGGGGTTGCGTAAAGGCTCCCCCAGGGAGTTCAGGTGTACCCAAAGGCTTCCGCTGAGAGCACTTTTTGATGGCAGAAAGTGGCACCGTACGTGTTTTTTCGGGTCTAACTCGGGTTCAGCTTCTTGTTGCGGTTAGGGTTATGTTTAGGGTTGTTAGGAAAGAGTGAAGACGCAGAGTCCTGTTGAGTGTGGGGTTGCGTAAAGGCTCCCCCAGGGAGTTCAGGTGTTCCCAAAGGCTTCCGCTGAGAGCACTTTTTGATGGCAGAAAGTGGCACCGTACGTGTTTTTTCGGGTCTAACTCGGGTTCAGCTTCTTGTTGCGGTTAGGGTTATGTTTAGGGTTGTTAGGAAAGAGTGAAGACGCAGAGTCCTGTTGAGTGTGGGGTTGCGTAAAGGCTCCCCCAGGGAGTTCAGGTGTACCCAAAGGCTTCCGCTGAGAGCACTTTTTGATGGCAGAAAGTGGCACCGTACGTGTTTTTTCGGGTCTAACTCGGGTTCAGCTTCTTGTTGCGGTTAGGGTTATGTTTAGGGTTGTTAGGAAAGAGTGAAGACGCAGAGTCCTGTTGAGTGTGGGGTTGCGTAAAGGCTCCCCCAGGGAGTTCAGGTGTACCCAAAGGCTTCCGCTGAGAGCACTTTTTGATGGCAGAAAGTGGCACCGTACGTGTTTTTTCGGATCTAACTCGGGTTGAGCTTCTTGTTGCGGTTAGGGTTATGTTTAGGGTTGTTAGGAAAGAGTGAAGACGCAGAGTCCTGTTGAGTGTGGGGTTGCGTAAAGGCTCCCCCAGGGAGTTCAGGTGTACCCAAAGGCTTCCGCTGAGAGCACTTTTTGATGGCAGAAAGTGGCACCGTACGTGTTTTTTCGGGTCTAACTCGGGTTCAGCTTCTTGTTGCGGTTAGGGTTATGTTTAGGGTTGTTAGGAAAGAGTGAAGACGCAGAGTCCTGTTGAGTGTGGGGTTGCGTAAAGGCTCCCCCAGGGAGTTCAGGTGTACCCAAAGGCTTCCGCTGAGAGCACTTTTTGATGGCAGAAAGTGGCACCGTACGTGTTTTTTCGGGTCTAACTCGGGTTGAGCTTCTTGTTGCGGTTAGGGTTATGTTTAGGGTTGTTAGGAAAGAGTGAAGACTCAGAGTCCTGTTGAGTGTGGGGTTGCGTAAAGGCTCCCCCAGGGAGTTCAGGTGTACCCAAAGGCTTCCGCTGAGAGCACTTTTTGATGGCAGAAAGTGGCACCGTACGTGTTTTTTCGGGTCTAACTCGGGTTGAGCTTCTTGTTGCGGTTAGGGTTATGTTTAGGGTTGTTAGGAAAGAGTGAAGACGCAGAGTCCTGTTGAGTGTGGGGTTGCGTAAAGGCTCCCCCAGGGAGTTCAGGTGTACCCAAAGGCTTCCGCTGAGAGCACTTTTTGATGGCAGAAAGTGGCACCGTACGTGTTTTTTCGGGTCTAACTCGGGTTGAGCTTCTTGTTGCGGTTAGGGTTATGTTTAGGGTTGTTAGGAAAGAGTGAAGACGCAGAGTCCTGTTGAGTGTGGGGTTGCGTAAAGGCTCCCCCAGGGAGTTCAGGTGTACCCAAAGGCTTCCGCTGAGAGCACTTTTTGATGGCAGAAAGTGGCACCGTACGTGTTTTTTCGGGTCTAACTCGGGTTCAGCTTCTTGTTGCGGTTAGGGTTATGTTTAGGGTTGTTAGGAAAGAGTGAAGACGCAGAGTCCTGTTGAGTGTGGGGTTGCGTAAAGGCTCCCCCAGGGAGTTCAGGTGTTCCCAAAGGCTTCCGCTGAGAGCACTTTTTGATGGCAGAAAGTGGCACCGTACGTGTTTTTTCGGGTCTAACTCGGGTTGAGCTTCTTGTTGCGGTTAGGGTTATGTTTAGGGTTGTTAGGAAAGAGCGAAGACGCAGAGTCCTGTTGAGTGTGGGGTTGCGTAAAGGCTCCCCCAGGGAGTTCAGGTGTACCCAAAGGCTTCCGCTGAGAGCACTTTTGGATGGCAGAAAGTGGCACCGTACGTGTTTTTTCGGGTCTAACTCGGGTTCAGCTTCTTGTTGCGGTTAGGGTTATGTTTAGGGTTGTTAGGAAAGAGTGAAGACGCAGAGTCCTGTTGAGTGTGGGGTTGCGTAAAGGCTCCCCCAGGGAGTTCAGGTGTACCCAAAGGCTTCCGCTGAGAGCACTTTTTGATGGCAGAAAGTGGCACCGTACGTGTTTTTTCGGGTCTAACTCGGGTTGAGCTTCTTGTTGCGGTTAGGGTTATGTTTAGGGTTGTTAGGAAAGAGTGAAGACGCAGAGTCCTGTTGAGTGTGGGGTTGCGTAAAGGCTCCCCCAGGGAGTTCAGGTGTACCCAAAGGCTTCCGCTGAGAGCACTTTTTGATGGCAGAAAGTGGCACCGTACGTGTTTTTTCGGGTCTAACTCGGGTTCAGCTTCTTGTTGCGGTTAGGGTTATGTTTAGGGTTGTTAGGAAAGAGTGAAGACGCAGAGTCCTGTTGAGTGTGGGGTTGCGTAAAGGCTCCCCCAGGGAGTTCAGGTGTACCCAAAGGCTTCCGCTGAGAGCACTTTTTGATGGCAGAAAGTGGCACCGTACGTGTTTTTTCGGGTCTAACTCGGGTTCAGCTTCTTGTTGCGGTTAGGGTTATGTTTAGGGTTGTTAGGAAAGAGTGAAGACGCAGAGTCCTGTTGAGTGTGGGGTTGCGTAAAGGCTCCCCCAGGGAGTTCAGGTGTTCCCAAAGGCTTCCGCTGAGAGCACTTTTTGATGGCAGAAAGTGGCACCGTACGTGTTTTTTCGGGTCTAACTCGGGTTGAGCTTCTTGTTGCGGTTAGGGTTATGTTTAGGGTTGTTAGGAAAGAGTGAAGACTCAGAGTCCTGTTGAGTGTGGGGTTGCGTAAAGGCTCCCCCAGGGAGTTCAGGTGTACCCAAAGGCTTCCGCTGAGAGCACTTTTTGATGGCAGAAAGTGGCACCGTACGTGTTTTTTCGGGTCTAACTCGGGTTGAGCTTCTTGTTGCGGTTAGGGTTATGTTTAGGGTTGTTAGGAAAGAGTGAAGACGCAGAGTCCTGTTGAGTGTGGGGTTGCGTAAAGGCTCCCCCAGGGAGTTCAGGTGTACCCAAAGGCTTCCGCTGAGAGCACTTTTTGATGGCAGAAAGTGGCACCGTACGTGTTTTTTCGGGTCTAACTCGGGTTGAGCTTCTTGTTG
Organism: Anser brachyrhynchus; assembly: GCF_964034855.1. Taxonomy (NCBI): domain Eukaryota; kingdom Metazoa; phylum Chordata; class Aves; order Anseriformes; family Anatidae; genus Anser; species Anser brachyrhynchus. The sequence continues at coordinate 43,319 of NW_027663612.1, read as the reverse complement.
CGGTTAGGGTTATGTTTAGGGTTGTTAGGAAAGAGTGAAGACGCAGAGTCCTGTTGAGTGTGGGGTTGCGTAAAGGCTCCCCCAGGGAGTTCAGGTGTACCCAAAGGCTTCCGCTGAGAGCACTTTTTGATGGCAGAAAGTGGCACCGTACGTGTTTTTTCGGGTCTAACTCGGGTTCAGCTTCTTGTTGCGGTTAGGGTTATGTTTAGGGTTGTTAGGAAAGAGTGAAGACGCAGAGTCCTGTTGAGTGTGGGGTTGCGTAAAGGCTCCCCCAGGGAGTTCAGGTGTTCCCAAAGGCTTCCGCTGAGAGCACTTTTTGATGGCAGAAAGTGGCACCGTACGTGTTTTTTCGGGTCTAACTCGGGTTGAGCTTCTTGTTGCGGTTAGGGTTATGTTTAGGGTTGTTAGGAAAGAGTGAAGACGCAGAGTCCTGTTGAGTGTGGGGTTGCGTAAAGGCTCCCCCAGGGAGTTCAGGTGTACCCAAAGGCTTCCGCTGAGAGCACTTTTTGATGGCAGAAAGTGGCACCGTACGTGTTTTTTCGGGTCTAACTCGGGTTGAGCTTCTTGTTGCGGTTAGGGTTATGTTTAGGGTTGTTAGGAAAGAGTGAAGACGCAGAGTCCTGTTGAGTGTGGGGTTGCGTAAAGGCTCCCCCAGGGAGTTCAGGTGTACCCAAAGGCTTCCGCTGAGAGCACTTTTTGATGGCAGAAAGTGGCACCGTACGTGTTTTTTCGGGTCTAACTCGGGTTCAGCTTCTTGTTGCGGTTAGGGTTATGTTTAGGGTTGTTAGGAAAGAGTGAAGACGCAGAGTCCTGTTGAGTGTGGGGTTGCGTAAAGGCTCCCCCAGGGATTTCACGTGTACCCAAAGGCTTCCGCTGAGAGCACTTTTTGATGGCAGAAAGTGGCACCGTACGTGTTTTTTCGGGTCTAACTCGGGTTCAGCTTCTTGTTGCGGTTAGGGTTATGTTTAGGGTTGTTAGGAAAGAGTGAAGACGCAGAGTCCTGTTGAGTGTGGGGTTGCGTAAAGGCTCCCCCAGGGAGTTCAGGTGTACCCAAAGGCTTCCGCTGAGAGCACTTTTGGATGGCAGAAAGTGGCACCGTACGTGTTTTTTCGGGTCTAACTCGGGTTCAGCTTCTTGTTGCGGTTAGGGTTATGTTTAGGGTTGTTAGGAAAGAGTGAAGACGCAGAGTCCTGTTGAGTGTGGGGTTGCGTAAAGGCTCCCCCAGGGAGTTCAGGTGTACCCAAAGGCTTCCGCTGAGAGCACTTTTTGATGGCAGAAAGTGGCACCGTACGTGTTTTTTCGGGTCTAACTCGGGTTGAGCTTCTTGTTCCGGTTAGGCTTATGTTTAGGGTTGTTAGGAAAGAGTGAAGACGCAGAGTCCTGTTGAGTGTGGGGTTGTGTAAAGGCTCCCCCAGGGAGTTCAGGTGTTCCCAAAGGCTTCCGCTGAGAGCACTTTTTGATGGCAGAAAGTGGCACCGTACGTGTTTTTTCGGGTCTAACTCGGGTTCAGCTTCTTGTTGCGGTTAGGGTTATGTTTAGGGTTGTTAGGAAAGAGTGAAGACGCAGAGTCCTGTTGAGTGTGGGGTTGCGTAAAGGCTCCCCCAGGGAGTTCAGGTGTACCCAAAGGCTTCCGCTGAGAGCACTTTTTGATGGCAGAAAGTGGCACCGTACGTGTTTTTTCGGGTCTAACTCGGGTTGAGCTTCTTGTTGCGGTTAGGGTTATGTTTAGGGTTGTTAGGAAAGAGTGAAGACGCAGAGTCCTGTTGAGTGTGGGGTTGCGTAAAGGCTCCCCCAGGGAGTTCAGGTGTACCCAAAGGCTTCCGCTGAGAGCACTTTTGGATGGCAGAAAGTGGCACCGTACGTGTTTTTTCGGGTCTAACTCGGGTTGAGCTTCTTGTTGCGGTTAGGGTTATGTTTAGGGTTGTTAGGAAAGAGTGAAGACGCAGAGTCCTGTTGAGTGTGGGGTTGCGTAAAGGCTCCCCCAGGGAGTTCAGGTGTACCCAAAGGCTTCCGCTGAGAGCACTTTTTGATGGCAGAAAGTGGCACCGTACGTGTTTTTTCGGGTCTAACTCGGGTTCAGCTTCTTGTTGCGGTTAGGGTTATGTTTAGGGTTGTTAGGAAAGAGTGAAGACGCAGAGTCCTGTTGAGTGTGGGGTTGCGTAAAGGCTCCCCCAGGGAGTTCAGGTGTACCCAAAGGCTTCCGCTGAGAGCACTTTTTGATGGCAGAAAGTGGCACCGTACGCGTTTTTTCGGGTCTAACTCGGGTTCAGCTTCTTGTTGCGGTTAGGGTTATGTTTAGGGTTGTTAGGAAAGAGTGAAGACGCAGAGTCCTGTTGAGTGTGGGGTTGCGTAAAGGCTCCCCCAGGGAGTTCAGGTGTTCCCAAAGGCTTCCGCTGAGAGCACTTTTTGATGGCAGAAAGTGGCACCGTACGTGTTTTTTCGGGTCTAACTCGGGTTCAGCTTCTTGTTGCGGTTAGGGTTATGTTTAGGGTTGTTAGGAAAGAGTGAAGACGCAGAGTCCTGTTGAGTGTGGGGTTGCGTAAAGGCTCCCCCAGGGAGTTCAGGTGTACCCAAAGGCTTCCGCTGAGAGCACTTTTTGATGGCAGAAAGTGGCACCGTACGTGTTTTTTCGGGTCTAACTCGGGTTCAGCTTCTTGTTGCGGTTAGGGTTATGTTTAGGGTTGTTAGGAAAGAGTGAAGACGCAGAGTCCTGTTGAGTGTGGGGTTGCGTAAAGGCTCCCCCAGGGAGTTCAGGTGTTCCCAAAGGCTTCCGCTGAGAGCACTTTTTGATGGCAGAAAGTGGCACCGTACGTGTTTTTTCGGGTCTAACTCGGGTTCAGCTTCTTGTTGCGGTTAGGGTTATGTTTAGGGTTGTTAGGAAAGAGTGAAGACGCAGAGTCCTGTTGAGTGTGGGGTTGCGTAAAGGCTCCCCCAGGGAGTTCAGGTGTACCCAAAGGCTTCCGCTGAGAGCACTTTTTGATGGCAGAAAGTGGCACCGTACGTGTTTTTTCGGGTCTAACTCGGGTTGAGCTTCTTGTTGCGGTTAGGGTTATGTTTAGGGTTGTTAGGAAAGAGTGAAGACGCAGAGTCCTGTTGAGTGTGGGGTTGCGTAAAGGCTCCCCCAGGGAGTTCAGGTGTACCCAAAGGCTTCCGCTGAGAGCACTTTTTGATGGCAGAAAGTGGCACCGTACGTGTTTTTTCGGGTCTAACTCGGGTTCAGCTTCTTGTTGCGGTTAGGGTTATGTTTAGGGTTGTTAGGAAAGAGTGAAGACGCAGAGTCCTGTTGAGTGTGGGGTTGCGTAAAGGCTCCCCCAGGGAGTTCAGGTGTACCCAAAGGCTTCCGCTGAGAGCACTTTTTGATGGCAGAAAGTGGCACCGTACGTGTTTTTTCGGGTCTAACTCGGGTTCAGCTTCTTGTTCCGGTTAGGCTTATGTTTAGGGTTGTTAGGAAAGAGTGAAGACGCAGAGTCCTGTTGAGTGTGGGGTTGCGTAAAGGCTCCCCCAGGGAGTTCAGGTGTACCCAAAGGCTTCCGCTGAGAGCACTTTTTGATGGCAGAAAGTGGCACCGTACGTGTTTTTTCGGGTCTAACTCGGGTTGAGCTTCTTGTTGCGGTTAGGGTTATGTTTAGGGTTGTTAGGAAAGAGTGAAGACGCAGAGTCCTGTTGAGTGTGGGGTTGCGTAAAGGCTCCCCCAGGGAGTTCAGGTGTACCCAAAGGCTTCCGCTGAGAGCACTTTTTGATGGCAGAAAGTGGCACCGTACGTGTTTTTTCGGGTCTAACTCGGGTTGAGCTTCCTGTTCCGGTTAGGCTTATGTTTAGGGTTGTTAGGAAAGAGTGAAGACGCAGAGTCCTGTTGAGTGTGGGGTTGTGTAAAGGCTCCCCCAGGGAGTTCAGGTGTTCCCAAAGGCTTCCGCTGAGAGCACTTTTTGATGGCAGAAAGTGGCACCGTACGTGTTTTTTCGGGTCTAACTCGGGTTCAGCTTCTTGTTGCGGTTAGGGTTATGTTTAGGGTTGTTAGGAAAGAGTGAAGACGCAGAGTCCTGTTGAGTGTGGGGTTGCATAAAGGCTCCCCCAGGGAGTTCAGGTGTACCCAAAGGCTTCCGCTGAGAGCACTTTTTGATGGCAGAAAGTGGCACCGTACGTGTTTTTTCGGGTCTAACTCGGGTTGAGCTTCTTGTTGCGGTTAGGGTTATGTTTAGGGTTGTTAGGAAAGAGTGAAGACGCAGAGTCCTGTTGAGTGTGGGGTTGCGTAAAGGCTCCCCCAGGGAGTTCAGGTGTACCCAAAGGCTTCCGCTGAGAGCACTTTTTGATGGCAGAAAGTGGCACCGTACGTGTTTTTTCGGGTCTAACTCGGGTTCAGCTTCTTGTTGCGGTTAGGGTTATGTTTAGGGTTGTTAGGAAAGAGTGAAGACGCAGAGTCCTGTTGAGTGTGGGGTTGCGTAAAGGCTCCCCCAGGGAGTTCAGGTGTACCCAAAGGCTTCCGCTGAGAGCACTTTTTGATGGCAGAAAGTGGCACCGTACGTGTTTTTTCGGGTCTAACTCGGGTTCAGCTTCTTGTTGCGGTTAGGGTTATGTTTAGGGTTGTTAGGAAAGAGTGAAGACGCAGAGTCCTGTTGAGTGTGGGGTTGCGTAAAGGCTCCCCCAGGGAGTTCAGGTGTACCCAAAGGCTTCCGCTGAGAGCACTTTTTGATGGCAGAAAGTGGCACCGTACGTGTTTTTTCGGGTCTAACTCGGGTTCAGCTTCTTGTTGCGGTTAGGGTTATGTTTAGGGTTGTTAGGAAAGAGTGAAGACGCAGAGTCCTGTTGAGTGCGGGGTTGCGTAAAGGCTCCCCCAGGGAGTTCAGGTGTACCCAAAGGCTTCCGCTGAGAGCACTTTTTGATGGCAGAAAGTGGCACCGTACGTGTTTTTTCGGGTCTAACTCGGGTTCAGCTTCTTGTTGCGGTTAGGGTTATGTTTAGGGTTGTTAGGAAAGAGTGAAGACGCAGAGTCCTGTTGAGTGTGGGGTTGCGTAAAGGCTCCCCCAGGGAGTTCAGGTGTACCCAAAGGCTTCCGCTGAGAGCACTTTTTGATGGCAGAAAGTGGCACCGTACGTGTTTTTTCGGGTCTAACTCGGGTTCAGCTTCTTGTTGCGGTTAGGGTTATGTTTAGGGTTGTTAGGAAAGAGTGAAGACGCAGAGTCCTGTTGAGTGTGGGGTTGCGTAAAGGCTCCCCCAGGGAGTTCAGGTGTACCCAAAGGCTTCCGCTGAGAGCACTTTTTGATGGCAGAAAGTGGCACCGTACGTGTTTTTTCGGGTCTAACTCGGGTTCAGCTTCTTGTTCCGGTTAGGCTTATGTTTAGGGTTGTTAGGAAAGAGTGAAGACGCAGAGTCCTGTTGAGTGTGGGGTTGTGTAAAGGCTCCCCCAGGGAGTTCAGGTGTTCCCAAAGGCTTCCGCTGAGAGCACTTTTTGATGGCAGAAAGTGGCACCGTACGTGTTTTTTCGGGTCTAACTCGGGTTCAGCTTCTTGTTGCGGTTAGGGTTATGTTTAGGGTTGTTAGGAAAGAGTGAAGACGCAGAGTCCTGTTGAGTGTGGGGTTGCGTAAAGGCTCCCCCAGGGAGTTCAGGTGTACCCAAAGGCTTCCGCTGAGAGCACTTTTTGATGGCAGAAAGTGGCACCGTACGTGTTTTTTCGGGTCTAACTCGGGTTCAGCTTCTTGTTGCGGTTAGGGTTATGTTTAGGGTTGTTAGGAAAGAGTGAAGACGCAGAGTCCTGTTGAGTGTGGGGTTGCGTAAAGGCTCCCCCAGGGAGTTCAGGTGTTCCCAAAGGCTTCTGCTGAGAGCACTTTTTGATGGCAGAAAGTGGCACCGTACATGTTTTTTCGGGTCTAACTCGGGTTCAGCTTCTTGTTGCGGTTAGGGTTATGTTTAGGGTTGTTAGGAAAGAGTGAAGACGCAGAGTCCTGTTGAGTGTGGGGTTGCGTAAAGGCTCCCCCAGGGAGTTCAGGTGTACCCAAAGGCTTCCGCTGAGAGCACTTTTTGATGGCAGAAAGTGGCACCGTACGTGTTTTTTCGGGTCTAACTCGGGTTGAGCTTCTTGTTGCGGTTAGGGTTATGTTTAGGGTTGTTAGGAAAGAGTGAAGACGCAGAGTCCTGTTGAGTGTGGGGTTGCGTAAAGGCTCCCCCAGGGAGTTCAGGTGTACCCAAAGGCTTCCGCTGAGAGCACTTTTTGATGGCAGAAAGTGGCACCGTACGTTTTTTTTCGGGTCTAACTCGGGTTCAGCTTCTTGTTGCGGTTAGGGTTATGTTTAGGGTTGTTAGGAAAGAGTGAAGACGCAGAGTCCTGTTGAGTGTGGGGTTGCGTAAAGGCTCCCCCAGGGAGTTCAGGTGTACCCAAAGGCTTCCGCTGAGAGCACTTTTTGATGGCAGAAAGTGGCACCGTACGTGTTTTTTCGGGTCTAACTCGGGTTCAGCTTCTTGTTGCGGTTAGGGTTATGTTTAGGGTTGTTAGGAAAGAGTGAAGACGCAGAGTCCTGTTGAGTGTGGGGTTGCGTAAAGGCTCCCCCAGGGAGTTCAGGTGTACCCAAAGGCTTCCGCTGAGAGCACTTTTTGATGGCAGAAAGTGGCACCGTACGTGTTTTTTCGGGTCTAACTCGGGTTCAGCTTCTTGTTGCGGTTAGGGTTATGTTTAGGGTTGTTAGGAAAGAGTGAAGACGCAGAGTCCTGTTGAGTGTGGGGTTGCGTAAAGGCTCCCCCAGGGAGTTCAGGTGTACCCAAAGGCTTCCGCTGAGAGCACTTTTTGATGGCAGAAAGTGGCACCGTACGTGTTTTTTCGGATCTAACTCGGGTTGAGCTTCTTGTTCCGGTTAGGCTTATGTTTAGGGTTGTTAGGAAAGAGTGAAGACGCAGAGTCCTGTTGAGTGTGGGGTTGTGTAAAGGCTCCCCCAGGGAGTTCAGGTGTACCCAAAGGCTTCCGCTGAGAGCACTTTTTGATGGCAGAAAGTGGCACCGTACGTGTTTTTTCGGGTCTAACTCGGGTTCAGCTTCTTGTTCCGGTTAGGGTTATGTTTAGGGTTGTTAGGAAAGAGTGAAGACGCAGAGTCCTGTTGAGTGTGGGGTTGCGTAAAGGCTCCCCCAGGGAGTTCAGGTGTACCCAAAGGCTTCCGCTGAGAGCACTTTTTGATGGCAGAAAGTGGCACCGTACGTGTTTTTTCGGGTCTAACTCGGGTTCAGCTTCTTGTTGCGGTTAGGGTTATGTTTAGGGTTGTTAGGAAAGAGTGAAGACGCAGAGTCCTGTTGAGTGTGGGGTTGCGTAAAGGCTCCCCCAGGGAGTTCAGGTGTACCCAAAGGCTTCCGCTGAGAGCACTTTTTGATGGCAGAAAGTGGCACCGTACGTGTTTTTTCGGGTCTAACTCGGGTTGAGCTTCTTGTTGCGGTTAGGGTTATGTTTAGGGTTGTTAGGAAAGAGTGAAGACGCAGAGTCCTGTTGAGTGTGGGGTTGCGTAAAGGCTCCCCCAGGGAGTTCAGGTGTACCCAAAGGCTTCCGCTGAGAGCACTTTTTGATGGCAGAAAGTGGCACCGTACGTGTTTTTTCGGGTCTAACTCGGGTTCAGCTTCTTGTTGCGGTTAGGGTTATGTTTAGGGTTGTTAGGAAAGAGTGAAGACGCAGAGTCCTGTTGAGTGTGGGGTTGCGTAAAGGCTCCCCCAGGGAGTTCAGGTGTACCCAAAGGCTTCCGCTGAGAGCACTTTTTGATGGCAGAAAGTGGCACCGTACGTGTTTTTTCGGGTCTAACTCGGGTTCAGCTTCTTGTTGCGGTTAGGGTTATGTTTAGGGTTGTTAGGAAAGAGTGAAGACGCAGAGTCCTGTTGAGTGCGGGGTTGCGTAAAGGCTCCCCCAGGGAGTTCAGGTGTACCCAAAGGCTTCCGCTGAGAGCACTTTTTGATGGCAGAAAGTGGCACCGTACGTGTTTTTTCGGGTCTAACTCGGGTTCAGCTTCTTGTTGCGGTTAGGGTTATGTTTAGGGTTGTTAGGAAAGAGTGAAGACGCAGAGTCCTGTTGAGTGTGGGGTTGCGTAAAGGCTCCCCCAGGGAGTTCAGGTGTACCCAAAGGCTTCCGCTGAGAGCACTTTTTGATGGCAGAAAGTGGCACCGTACGTGTTTTTTCGGGTCTAACTCGGGTTCAGCTTCTTGTTGCGGTTAGGGTTATGTTTAGGGTTGTTAGGAAAGAGTGAAGACGCAGAGTCCTGTTGAGTGTGGGGTTGCGTAAAGGCTCCCCCAGGGAGTTCAGGTGTACCCAAAGGCTTCCGCTGAGAGCACTTTTTGATGGCGGAAAGTGGCACCGTACGTGTTTTTTCGGGTCTAACTCGGGTTCAGCTTCTTGTTCCGGTTAGGCTTATGTTTAGGGTTGTTAGGAAAGAGTGAAGACGCAGAGTCCTGTTGAGTGTGGGGTTGTGTAAAGGCTCCCCCAGGGAGTTCAGGTGTTCCCAAAGGCTTCCGCTGAGAGCACTTTTTGATGGCAGAAAGTGGCACCGTACGTGTTTTTTCGGGTCTAACTCGGGTTCAGCTTCTTGTTGCGGTTAGGGTTATGTTTAGGGTTGTTAGGAAAGAGTGAAGACGCAGAGTCCTGTTGAGTGTGGGGTTGCGTAAAGGCTCCCCCAGGGAGTTCAGGTGTACCCAAAGGCTTCCGCTGAGAGCACTTTTTGATGGCAGAAAGTGGCACCGTACGTGTTTTTTCGGGTCTAACTCGGGTTCAGCTTCTTGTTGCGGTTAGGGTTATGTTTAGGGTTGTTAGGAAAGAGTGAAGACGCAGAGTCCTGTTGAGTGTGGGGTTGCGTAAAGGCTCCCCCAGGGAGTTCAGGTGTACCCAAAGGCTTCCGCTGAGAGCACTTTTTGATGGCAGAAAGTGGCACCGTACGTGTTTTTTCGGGTCTAACTCGGGTTGAGCTTCTTGTTGCGGTTAGGGTTATGTTTAGGGTTGTTAGGAAAGAGTGAAGACGCAGAGTCCTGTTGAGTGTGGGGTTGCGTAAAGGCTCCCCCAGGGAGTTCAGGTGTACCCAAAGGCTTCCGCTGAGAGCACTTTTTGATGGCAGAAAGTGGCACCGTACGTGTTTTTTCGGGTCTAACTCGGGTTCAGCTTCTTGTTGCGGTTAGGGTTATGTTTAGGGTTGTTAGGAAAGAGTGAAGACGCAGAGTCCTGTTGAGTGTGGGGTTGCGTAAAGGCTCCCCCAGGGAGTTCAGGTGTACCCAAAGGCTTCCGCTGAGAGCACTTTTTGATGGCAGAAAGTGGCACCGTACGTGTTTTTTCGGGTCTAACTCGGGTTCAGCTTCTTGTTGCGGTTAGGGTTATGTTTAGGGTTGTTAGGAAAGAGTGAAGACGCAGAGTCCTGTTGAGTGTGGGGTTGCGTAAAGGCTCCCCCAGGGAGTTCAGGTGTTCCCAAAGGCTTCCGCTGAGAGCACTTTTTGATGGCAGAAAGTGGCACCGTACGTGTTTTTTCGGGTCTAACTCAGGTTCAGCTTCTTGTTCCGGTTAGGGTTATGTTTAGGGTTGTTAGGAAAGAGTGAAGACGCAGAGTCCTGTTGAGTGTGGGGTTGCGTAAAGGCTCCCCCAGGGAGTTCAAGTGTACCCAAAGGCTTCCGCTGAGAGCACTTTTTGATGGCAGAAAGTGGCACCGTACGTGTTTTTTCGGGTCTAACTCGGGTTGAGCTTCTTGTTGCGGTTAGGGTTATGTTTAGGGTTGTTAGGAAAGAGTGAAGACGCAGAGTCCTGTTGAGTGTGGGGTTGCGTAAAGGCTCCCCCAGGGAGTTCAGGTGTACCCAAAGGCTTCCGCTGAGAGCACTTTTTGATGGCAGAAAGTGGCACCGTACGTGTTTTTTCGGGTCTAACTCGGGTTGAGCTTCTTGTTGCGGTTAGGGTTATGTTTAGGGTTGTTAGGAAAGAGTGAAGACGCAGAGTCCTGTTGAGTGTGGGGTTGCGTAAAGGCTCCCCCAGGGAGTTCAGGTGTACCCAAAGGCTTCCGCTGAGAGCACTTTTTGATGGCAGAAAGTGGCACCGTACGTGTTTTTTCGGGTCTAACTCGGGTTCAGCTTCTTGTTGCGGTTAGGGTTATGTTTAGGGTTGTTAGGAAAGAGTGAAGACGCAGAGTCCTGTTGAGTGTGGGGTTGCGTAAAGGCTCCCCCAGGGAGTTCAGGTGTACCCAAAGGCTTCCGCTGAGAGCACTTTTTGATGGCAGAAAGTGGCACCGTACGTGTTTTTTCGGGTCTAACTCGGGTTGAGCTTCTTGTTGCGGTTAGGGTTATGTTTAGGGTTGTTAGGAAAGAGTGAAGACGCAGAGTCCTGTTGAGTGTGGGGTTGCGTAAAGGCTCCCCCAGGGAGTTCAGGTGTACCCAAAGGCTTCCGCTGAGAGCACTTTTTGATGGCAGAAAGTGGCACCGTACGTGTTTTTTCGGGTCTAACTCGGGTTCAGCTTCTTGTTGCGGGTAGGGTTATGTTTAGGGTTGTTAGGAAAGAGTGAAGACGCAGAGTCCTGTTGAGTGTGGGGTTGCGTAAAGGCTCCCCCAGGGAGTTCAGGTGTTCCCAAAGGCTTCCGCTGAGAGCACTTTTTGATGGCAGAAAGTGGCACCGTACGTGTTTTTTCGGGTCTAACTCGGGTTCAGCTTCTTGTTGCGGTTAGGGTTATGTTTAGGGTTGTTAGGAAAGAGTGAAGACGCAGAGTCCTGTTGAGTGTGGGGTTGCGTAAAGGCTCCCCCAGGGAGTTCAGGTGTACCCAAAGGCTTCCGCTGAGAGCACTTTTTGATGGCAGAAAGTGGCACCGTACGTGTTTTTTCGGGTCTAACTCGGGTTGAGCTTCTTGTTGCGGTTAGGGTTATGTTTAGGGTTGTTAGGAAAGAGTGAAGACGCAGAGTCCTGTTGAGTGTGGGGTTGCGTAAAGGCTCCCCCAGGGAGTTCAGGTGTACCCAAAGGCTTCCGCTGAGAGCACTTTTTGATGGCAGAAAGTGGCACCGTACGTGTTTTTTCGGGTCTAACTCGGGTTCAGCTTCTTGTTGCGGTTAGGGTTATGTTTAGGGTTGTTAGGAAAGAGTGAAGACGCAGAGTCCTGTTGAGTGTGGGGTTGTGTAAAGGCTCCCCCAGGGAGTTCAGGTGTACCCAAAGGCTTCCGCTGAGAGCACTTTTTGATGGCAGAAAGTGGCACCGTACGTGTTTTTTCGGGTCTAACTCGGGTTCAGCTTCTTGTTGCGGTTAGGGTTATGTTTAGGGTTGTTAGGAAAGAGTGAAGACGCAGAGTCCTGTTGAGTGTGGGGTTGCGTAAAGGCTCCCCCAGGGAGTTCAGGTGTACCCAAAGGCTTCCGCTGAGAGCACTTTTTGATGGCAGAAAGTGGCACCGTACGTGTTTTTTCGGGTCTAACTCGGGTTCAGCTTCTTGTTGCGGTTAGGGTTATGTTTAGGGTTGTTAGGAAAGAGTGAAGACGCAGAGTCCTGTTGAGTGTGGGGTTGCGTAAAGGCTCCCCCAGGGAGTTCAGGTGTACCCAAAGGCTTCAGCTGAGAGCACTTTTTGATGGCAGAAAGTGGCACCGTACGTGTTTTTTCGGGTCTAACTCGGGTTGAGCTTCTTGTTCCGGTTAGGGTTATGTTTAGGGTTGTTAGGAAAGAGTGAAGACGCAGAGTCCTGTTGAGTGTGGGGTTGTGTAAAGGCTCCCCCAGGGAGTTCAGGTGTTCCCAAAGGCTTCCGCTGAGAGCACTTTTTGATGGCAGAAAGTGGCACCGTACGTGTTTTTTCGGGTCTAACTCGGGTTCAGCTTCTTGTTGCGGTTAGGGTTATGTTTAGGGTTGTTAGGAAAGAGTGAAGACGCAGAGTCCTGTTGAGTGTGGGGTTGTGTAAAGGCTCCCCCAGGGAGTTCAGGTGTACCCAAAGGCTTCCGCTGAGAGCACTTTTTGATGGCAGAAAGTGGCACCGTACGTGTTTTTTCGGGTCTAACTCGGGTTGAGCTTCTTGTTGCGGTTAGGGTTATATTTAGGGTTGTTAGGAAAGAGTGAAGACGCAGAGTCCTGTTGAGTGTGGGGTTGCGTAAAGGCTCCCCCAGGGAGTTCAGGTGTACCCAAAGGCTTCCGCTGAGAGCACTTTTTGATGGCAGAAAGTGGCACCGTACGTGTTTTTTCGGGTCTAACTCGGGTTCAGCTTCTTGTTGCGGTTAGGGTTATGTTTAGGGTTGTTAGGAAAGAGTGAAGACGCAGAGTCCTGTTGAGTGTGGGGTTGCGTAAAGGCTCCCCCAGGGAGTTCAGGTGTACCCAAAGGCTTCCGCTGAGAGCACTTTTTGATGGCAGAAAGTGGCACCGTACGTGTTTTTTCGGGTCTAACTCGGGTTCAGCTTCTTGTTGCGGTTAGGGTTATGTTTAGGGTTGTTAGGAAAGAGTGAAGACGCAGAGTCCTGTTGAGTGCGGGGTTGCGTAAAGGCTCCCCCAGGGAGTTCAGGTGTACCCAAAGGCTTCCGCTGAGAGCACTTTTTGATGGCAGAAAGTGGCACCGTACGTGTTTTTTTCGGGTCTAACTCGGGTTCAGCTTCTTGTTGCGGTTAGGGTTATGTTTAGGGTTGTTAGGAAAGAGTGAAGACGCAGAGTCCTGTTGAGTGTGGGGTTGCGTAAAGGCTCCCCCAGGGAGTTCAGGTGTACCCAAAGGCTTCCGCTGAGAGCACTTTTTGATGGCAGAAAGTGGCACCGTACGTGTTTTTTCGGGTCTAACTCGGGTTCAGCTTCTTGTTGCGGTTAGGGTTATGTTTAGGGTTGTTAGGAAAGAGTGAAGACGCAGAGTCCTGTTGAGTGTGGGGTTGCGTAAAGGCTCCCCCAGGGAGTTCAGGTGTACCCAAAGGCTTCCGCTGAGAGCACTTTTTGATGGCAGAAAGTGGCACCGTACGTGTTTTTTCGGGTCTAACTCGGGTTCAGCTTCTTGTTGCGGTTAGGGTTATGTTTAGGGTTGTTAGGAAAGAGTGAAGACGCAGAGTCCTGTTGAGTGTGGGGTTGCGTAAAGGCTCCCCCAGGGAGTTCAGGTGTACCCAAAGGCTTCCGCTGAGAGCACTTTTTGATGGCAGAAAGTGGCACCGTACGTGTTTTTTCGGGTCTAACTCGGGTTGAGCTTCTTGTTGCGGTTAGGGTTATGTTTAGGGTTGTTAGGAAAGAATGAAGACGCAGAGTCCTGTTGAGTGTGGGGTTGCGTAAAGGCTCCCCCAGGGAGTTCAGGTGTACCCAAAGGCTTCCGCTGAGAGCACTTTTTGATGGCAGAAAGTGGCACCGTACGTGTTTTTTCGGGTCTAACTCAGGTTGAGCTTCTTGTTGCGGTTAGGGTTATGTTTAGGGTTGTTAGGAAAGAGTGAAGACGCAGAGTCCTGTTGAGTGTGGGGTTGCGTAAAGGCTCCCCCAGGGAGTTCAGGTGTACCCAAAGGCTTCCGCTGAGAGCACTTTTGGATGGCAGAAAGTGGCACCGTACGTGTTTTTTCGGGTCTAACTCGGGTTCAGCTTCTTGTTGCGGTTAGGGTTATGTTTAGGGTTGTTAGGAAAGAGTGAACATGCAGAGTCCTGTTGAGTGTGGGTTGCGTAAAGGCTCCCCCAGGGAGTTCAGGTGTACCCAAAGGCTTCCGCTGAGAGCACTTTTTGATGGCAGAAAGTGGCACCGTACGTGTTTTTTCGGGTCTAACTCGGGTTCAGCTTCTTGTTGCGGTTAGGGTTATGTTTAGGGTTGTTAGGAAAGAGTGAAGACGCAGAGTCCTGTTGAGTGTGGGGTTGCGTAAAGGCTCCCCCAGGGAGTTCAGGTGTTCCCAAAGGCTTCCGCTGAGAGCACTTTTTGATGGCAGAAAGTGGCACCGTACGTGTTTTTTCGGGTCTAACTCGGGTTCAGCTTCTTGTTGCGGTTAGGCTTATGTTTAGGGTTGTTAGGAAAGAGTGAAGACGCAGAGTCCTGTTGAGTGTGGGGTTGCGTAAAGGCTCCCCCAGGGAGTTCAAGTGTACCCAAAGGCTTCCGCTGAGAGCACTTTTTGATGGCAGAAAGTGGCACCGTACGTGTTTTTTCGGGTCTAACTCGGGTTGAGCTTCTTGTTGCGGTTAGGGTTATGTTTAGGGTTGTTAGGAAAGAGTGAAGACGCAGAGTCCTGTTGAGTGTGGGGTTGCGTAAAGGCTCCCCCAGGCAGTTCAGGTGTACCCAAAGGCTTCCGCTGAGAGCACTTTTTGATGGCAGAAAGTGGCACCGTACGTGTTTTTTCGGGTCTAACTCGGGTTCAGCTTCTTTTTGCGGTTAGGGTTATGTTTAGGGTTGTTAGGAAAGAGTGAAGACGCAGAGTCCTGTTGAGTGTGGGGTTGCGTAAAGGCTCCCCCAGGGAGTTCAGGTGTACCCAAAGGCTTCCGCTGAGAGCACTTTTTGATGGCAGAAAGTGGCACCGTACGTGTTTTTTCGGGTCTAACTCGGGTTCAGCTTCTTGTTGCGGTTAGGGTTATGTTTAGGGTTGTTAGGAAAGAGTGAAGACTCAGAGTCCTGTTGAGTGTGGGGTTGCGTAAAGGCTCCCCCAGGGAGTTCAGGTGTACCCAAAGGCTTCCGCTGAGAGCACTTTTTGATGGCAGAAAGTGGCACCGTACGTGTTTTTTCGGGTCTAACTCGGGTTCAGCTTCTTGTTGCGGTTAGGGTTATGTTTAGGGTTGTTAGGAAAGAGTGAAGACGCAGAGTCCTGTTGAGTGTGGGGTTGCGTAAAGGCTCCCCCAGGGAGTTCAGGTGTACCCAAAGGCTTCCGCTGAGAGCACTTTTTGATGGCAGAAAGTGGCACCGTACGTGTTTTTTCGGGTCTAACTCGGGTTCAGCTTCTTGTTGCGGTTAGGGTTATGTTTAGGGTTGTTAGGAAAGAGTGAAGACGCAGAGTCCTGTTGAGTGTGGGGTTGCGTAAAGGCTCCCCCAGGGAGTTCACGTGTACCCAAAGGCTTCCGCTGAGAGCACTTTTTGATGGCAGAAAGTGGCACCGTACGTGTTTTTTCGGGTCTAACTCGGGTTCAGCTTCTTGTTGCGGTTAGGGTTATGTTTAGGGTTGTTAGGAAAGAGTGAAGACGCAGAGTCCTGTTGAGTGTGGGGTTGCGTAAAGGCTCCCCCAGGGAGTTCAGGTGTTCCCAAAGGCTTCCGCTGAGAGCACTTTTTGATGGCAGAAAGTGGCACCGTACGTGTTTTTTCGGGTCTAACTCGGGTTCAGCTTCTTGTTGCGGTTAGGGTTATGTTTAGGGTTGTTAGGAAAGAGTGAAGACGCAGAGTCCTGTTGAGTGTGGGGTTGCGTAAAGGCTCCCCCAGGGAGTTCAGGTGTACCCAAAGGCTTCCGCTGAGAGCACTTTTTGATGGCAGAAAGTGGCACCGTACGTGTTTTTTCGGGTCTAACTCGGGTTGAGCTTCTTGTTGCGGTTAGGGTTATGTTTAGGGTTGTTAGGAAAGAGTGAAGACGCAGAGTCCTGTTGAGTGTGGGGTTGCGTAAAGGCTCCCCCAGGGAGTTCAGGTGTACCCAAAGGCTTCCGCTGAGAGCACTTTTTGATGGCAGAAAGTGGCACCGTACGTGTTTTTTCGGGTCTAACTCGGGTTCAGCTTCTTGTTGCGGTTAGGGTTATGTTTAGGGTTGTTAGGAAAGAGTGAAGACGCAGAGTCCTGTTGAGTGTGGGGTTGCGTAAAGGCTCCCCCAGGGAGTTCAGGTGTACCCAAAGGCTTCCGCTGAGAGCACTTTTTGATGGCAGAAAGTGGCACCGTACGTGTTTTTTCGGGTCTAACTCGGGTTCAGCTTCTTGTTGCGGTTAGGGTTATGTTTAGGGTTGTTAGGAAAGAGTGAAGACGCAGAGTCCTGTTGAGTGTGGGGTTGCGTAAAGGCTCCCCCAGGGAGTTCAGGTGTACCCAAAGGCTTCCGCTGAGAGCACTTTTTGATGGCAGAAAGTGGCACCGTACGTGTTTTTTCGGGTCTAACTCGGGTTCAGCTTCTTGTTGCGGTTAGGGTTATGTTTAGGGTTGTTAGGAAAGAGTGAAGACGCAGAGTCCTGTTGAGTGTGGGGTTGCGTAAAGGCTCCCCCAGGGAGTTCAGGTGTACCCAAAGGCTTCCGCTGAGAGCACTTTTTGATGGCAGAAAGTGGCACCGTACGTGTTTTTTCGGGTCTAACTCGGGTTGAGCTTCTTGTTCCGGTTAGGCTTATGTTTAGGGTTGTTAGGAAAGAGTGAAGACGCAGAGTCCTGTTGAGTGTGGGGTTGTGTAAAGGCTCCCCCAGGGAGTTCAGGTGTACCCAAAGGCTTCCGCTGAGAGCACTTTTTGATGGCAGAAAGTGGCACCGTACGTGTTTTTTCGGGTCTAACTCGGGTTCAGCTTCTTGTTGCGGTTAGGGTTATGTTTAGGGTTGTTAGGAAAGAGTGAAGACGCAGAGTCCTGTTGAGTGTGGGGTTGTGTAAAGGCTCCCCCAGGGAGTTCAGGTGTACCCAAAGGCTTCCGCTGAGAGCACTTTTTGATGGCAGAAAGTGGCACCGTACGTGTTTTTTCGGGTCTAACTCGGGTTGAGCTTCTTGTTGCGGTTAGGGTTATGTTTAGGGTTGTTAGGAAAGAGTGAAGACGCAGAGTCCTGTTGAGTGTGGGGTTGCGTAAAGGCTCCCCCAGGGAGTTCAGGTGTACCCAAAGGCTTCCGCTGAGAGCACTTTTTGATGGCAGAAAGTGGCACCGTACGTGTTTTTTCGGGTCTAACTCGGGTTCAGCTTCTTGTTGCGGTTAGGGTTATGTTTAGGGTTGTTAGGAAAGAGTGAAGACGCAGAGTCCTGTTGAGTGTGGGGTTGCGTAAAGGCTCCCCCAGGGAGTTCAGGTGTACCCAAAGGCTTCCGCTGAGAGCACTTTTTGATGGCAGAAAGTGGCACCGTACGTTTTTTTTCGGGTCTAACTCGGGTTCAGCTTCTTGTTGCGGTTAGGGTTATGTTTAGGGTTGTTAGGAAAGAGTGAAGACGCAGAGTCCTGTTGAGTGTGGGGTTGCGTAAAGGCTCCCCCAGGGAGTTCAGGTGTACCCAAAGGCTTCCGCTGAGAGCACTTTTTGATGGCAGAAAGTGGCACCGTACGTGTTTTTTCGGGTCTAACTCGGGTTCAGCTTCTTGTTGCGGTTAGGGTTATGTTTAGGGTTGTTAGGAAAGAGTGAAGACGCAGAGTCCTGTTGAGTGTGGGGTTGCGTAAAGGCTCCCCCAGGGAGTTCAGGTGTACCCAAAGGCTTCCGCTGAGAGCACTTTTGGATGGCAGAAAGTGGCACCGTACGTGTTTTTTCGGGTCTAACTCGGGTTCAGCTTCTTGTTGCGGTTAGGGTTATGTTTAGGGTTGTTAGGAAAGAGTGAAGACGCAGAGTCCTGTTGAGTGTGGGGTTGCGTAAAGGCTCCCCCAGGGAGTTCAGGTGTACCCAAAGGCTTCCGCTGAGAGCACTTTTTGATGGCAGAAAGTGGCACCGTACGTGTTTTTTCGGGTCTAACTCGGGTTGAGCTTCTTGTTGCGGTTAGGGTTATGTTTAGGGTTGTTAGGAAAGAGTGAAGACGCAGAGTCCTGTTGAGTGTGGGGTTGCGTAAAGGCTCCCCCAGGGAGTTCAGGTGTACCCAAAGGCTTCCGCTGAGAGCACTTTTTGATGGCAGAAAGTGGCACCGTACGTGTTTTTTCGGGTCTAACTCGGGTTCAGCTTCTTGTTGCGGTTAGGGTTATGTTTAGGGTTGTTAGGAAAGAGTGAAGACGCAGAGTCCTGTTGAGTGTGGGGTTGCGTAAAGGCTCCCCCAGGGAGTTCAGGTGTACCCAAAGGCTTCCGCTGAGAGCACTTTTTGATGGCAGAAAGTGGCACCGTACGTGTTTTTTCGGGTCTAACTCGGGTTGAGCTTCTTGTTCCGGTTAGGCTTATGTTTAGGGTTGTTAGGAAAGAGTGAAGACGCAGAGTCCTGTTGAGTGTGGGGTTGCGTAAAGGCTCCCCCAGGGAGTTCAGGTGTTCCCAAAGGCTTCCGCTGAGAGCACTTTTTGATGGCAGAAAGTGGCACCGTACGTGTTTTTTCGGGTCTAACTCGGGTTCAGCTTCTTGTTGCGGTTAGGGTTATGTTTAGGGTTGTTAGGAAAGAGTGAAGACGCAGAGTCCTGTTGAGTGTGGGGTTGCGTAAAGGCTCCCCCAGGGAGTTCAGGTGTACCCAAAGGCTTCCGCTGAGAGCACTTTTGGATGGCAGAAAGTGGCACCGTACGTGTTTTTTCGGGTCTAACTCGGGTTCAGCTTCTTGTTGCGGTTAGGGTTATGTTTAGGGTTGTTAGGAAAGAGTGAAGACGCAGAGTCCTGTTGAGTGTGGGGTTGCGTAAAGGCTCCCCCAGGGAGTTCAGGTGTACCCAAAGGCTTCCGCTGAGAGCACTTTTTGATGGCAGAAAGTGGCACCGTACGTGTTTTTTCGGGTCTAACTCGGGTTGAGCTTCTTGTTGCGGTTAGGGTTATGTTTAGGGTTGTTAGGAAAGAGTGAAGACGCAGAGTCCTGTTGAGTGTGGGGTTGCGTAAAGGCTCCCCCAGGGAGTTCAGGTGTACCCAAAGGCTTCCGCTGAGAGCACTTTTTGATGGCAGAAAGTGGCACCGTACGTGTTTTTTCGGGTCTAACTCGGGTTCAGCTTCTTGTTGCGGTTAGGGTTATGTTTAGGGTTGTTAGGAAAGAGTGAAGACGCAGAGTCCTGTTGAGTGTGGGGTTGCGTAAAGGCTCCCCCAGGGAGTTCACGTGTACCCAAAGGCTTCCGCTGAGAGCACTTTTTGATGGCAGAAAGTGGCACCGTACGTGTTTTTTCGGGTCTAACTCGGGTTCAGCTTCTTGTTGCGGTTAGGGTTATGTTTAGGGTTGTTAGGAAAGAGTGAAGACGCAGAGTCCTGTTGAGTGTGGGGTTGCGTAAAGGCTCCCCCAGGGAGTTCAGGTGTACCCAAAGGCTTCCGCTGAGAGCACTTTTTGATGGCAGAAAGTGGCACCGTACGTGTTTTTTCGGGTCTAACTCGGGTTCAGCTTCTTGTTGCGGTTAGGGTTATGTTTAGGGTTGTTAGGAAAGAGTGAAGACGCAGAGTCCTGTTGAGTGTGGGGTTGCGTAAAGGCTCCCCCAGGGAGTTCAGGTGTACCCAAAGGCTTCCGCTGAGAGCAGTTTTTGATGGCAGAAAGTGGCACCGTACGTGTTTTTTCGGGTCTAACTCGGGTTCAGCTTCTTGTTGCGGTTAGGGTTATGTTTAGGGTTGTTAGGAAAGAGCGAAGACGCAGAGTCCTGTTGAGTGTGGGGTTGCGTAAAGGCTCCCCCAGGGAGTTCAGGTGTACCCAAAGGCTTCCGCTGAGAGCACTTTTTGATGGCAGAAAGTGGCACCGTACGTGTTTTTTCGGGTCTAACTCGGGTTCAGCTTCTTGTTGCGGTTAGGGTTATGTTTAGGGTTGTTAGGAAAGAGTGAAGACGCAGAGTCCTGTTGAGTGTGGGGTTGCGTAAAGGCTCCCCCAGGGAGTTCAGGTGTTCCCAAAGGCTTCCGCTGAGAGCACTTTTTGATGGCAGAAAGTGGCACCGTACGTGTTTTTTCGGGTCTAACTCGGGTTCAGCTTCTTGTTGCGGTTAGGCTTATGTTTAGGGTTGTTAGGAAAGAGTGAAGACGCAGAGTCCTGTTGAGTGTGGGGTTGCGTAAAGGCTCCCCCAGGGAGTTCAAGTGTACCCAAAGGCTTCCGCTGAGAGCACTTTTTGATGGCAGAAAGTGGCACCGTACGTGTTTTTTCGGGTCTAACTCGGGTTGAGCTTCTTGTTGCGGTTAGGGTTATGTTTAGGGTTGTTAGGAAAGAGTGAAGACGCAGAGTCCTGTTGAGTGTGGGGTTGCGTAAAGGCTCCCCCAGGGAGTTCAGGTGTACCCAAAGGCTTCCGCTGAGAGCACTTTTTGATGGCAGAAAGTGGCACCGTACGTGTTTTTTCGGGTCTAACTCGGGTTCAGCTTCTTGTTGCGGTTAGGGTTATGTTTAGGGTTGTTAGGAAAGAGTGAAGACGCAGAGTCCTGTTGAGTGTGGGGTTGCGTAAAGGCTCCCCCAGGGAGTTCAGGTGTACCCAAAGGCTTCCGCTGAGAGCACTTTTTGATGGCAGAAAGTGGCACCGTACGTGTTTTTTCGGGTCTAACTCGGGTTCAGCTTCTTGTTGCGGTTAGGGTTATGTTTAGGGTTGTTAGGAAAGAGTGAAGACGCAGAGTCCTGTTGAGTGTGGGGTTGCGTAAAGGCTCCCCCAGGGAGTTCAGGTGTACCCAAAGGCTTCCGCTGAGAGCACTTTTTGATGGCAGGAAGTGGCACCGTACGTGTTTGTTCGGGTCTAACTCGGGTTCAGCTTCTTGTTGCGGTTAGGGTTATGTTTAGGGTTGTTAGGAAAGAGTGAAGACGCAGAGTCCTGTTGAGTGTGGGGTTGCGTAAAGGCTCCCCCAGGGAGTTCAGGTGTACCCAAAGGCTTCCGCTGAGAGCACTTTTTGATGGCAGAAAGTGGCACCGTACGTGTTTTTTCGGGTCTAACTCGGGTTCAGCTTCTTGTTGCGGTTAGGGTTGTGTTTAGGGTTGTTAGGAAAGAGTGAAGACGCAGAGTCCTGTTGAGTGTGGGGTTGCGTAAAGGCTCCCCCAGGGAGTTCAGGTGTACCCAAAGGCTTCCGCTGAGAGCACTTTTTGATGGCGGAAAGTGGCACCGTACGTGTTTTTTCGGGTCTAACTCGGGTTCAGCTTCTTGTTCCGGTTAGGCTTATGTTTAGGGTTGTTAGGAAAGAGTGAAAACGCAGAGTCCTGTTGAGTGTGGGGTTGCGTAAAGACTCCCCCAGGGAGTTCAGGTGTACCCAAAGGCTTCCGCTGAGAGCACTTTTTGATGGCAGAAAGTGGCACCGTACGTGTTTTTTCGGGTCTAACTCGGGTTCAGCTTCTTGTTGCGGTTAGGGTTATGTTTAGGGTTGTTAGGAAAGAGTGAAGACGCAGAGTCCTGTTGAGTGTGGGGTTGCGTAAAGGCTCCCCCAGGGAGTTCACGTGTACCCAAAGGCTTCCGCTGAGAGCACTTTTTGATGGCAGAAAGTGGCACCGTACGTGTTTTTTCGGGTCTAACTCGGGTTCAGCTTCTTGTTGCGGTTAGGGTTATGTTTAGGGTTGTTAGGAAAGAGTGAAGACGCAGAGTCCTGTTGAGTGTGGGGTTGCGTAAAGGCTCCCCCAGGGAGTTCAGGTGTACCCAAAGGCTTCCGCTGAGAGCACTTTTTGATGGCAGAAAGTGGCACCGTACGTGTTTTTTCGGGTCTAACTCGGGTTCAGCTTCTTGTTCCGGTTAGGCTTATGTTTAGGGTTGTTAGGAAAGAGTGAAAACGCAGAGTCCTGTTGAGTGTGGGGTTGCGTAAAGACTCCCCCAGGGAGTTCAGGTGTACCCAAAGGCTTCCGCTGAGAGCACTTTTTGATGGCAGAAAGTGGCACCGTACGTGTTTTTTCGGGTCTAACTCGGGTTCAGCTTCTTGTTGCGGTTAGGGTTATGTTCAGGGTTGTTAGGAAAGAGTGAAGACGCAGAGTCCTGTTGAGTGTGGGGTTGCGTAAAGGCTCCCCCAGGGAGTTCAGGTGTACCCAAAGGCTTCCGCTGAGAGCACTTTTTGATGGCAGAAAGTGGCACCGTACGTGTTTTTTCGGGTCTAACTCGGGTTCAGCTTCTTGTTGCGGTTAGGGTTATGTTTAGGGTTGTTAGGAAAGAGTGAAGACGCAGAGTCCTGTTGAGTGTGGGGTTGCGTAAAGGCTCCCCCAGGGAGTTCAGGTGTACCCAAAGGCTTCCGCTGAGAGCACTTTTTGATGGCAGAAAGTGGCACCGTACGTGTTTTTTCGGGTCTAACTCGGGTTCAGCTTCTTGTTGCGGTTAGGGTTATGTTTAGGGTTGTTAGGAAAGAGTGAAGACGCAGAGTCCTGTTGAGTGTGGGGTTGCGTAAAGGCTCCCCCAGGGAGTTCAGGTGTACCCAAAGGCTTCCGCTGAGAGCACTTTTGGATGGCAGAAAGTGGCACCGTACGTGTTTTTTCGGGTCTAACTCGGGTTCAGCTTCTTGTTGCGGTTAGGGTTATGTTAGGGTTGTTAGGAAAGAGTGAAGACGCAGAGTCCTGTTGAGTGTGGGGTTGCGTAAAGGCTCCCCCAGGGAGTTCAGGTGTACCCAAAGGCTTCCGCTGAGAGCACTTTTTGATGGCAGAAAGTGGCACCGTACGTGTTTTTTCGGGTCTAACTCGGGTTCAGCTTCTTGTTGCGGTTAGGGTTATGTTTAGGGTTATGTTAGGAAAGAGTGAAGACGCAGAGTCCTGTTGAGTGTGGGGTTGCGTAAAGGCTCCCCCAGGGAGTTCAGGTGTACCCAAAGGCTTCCGCTGAGAGCACTTTTTGATGGCAGAAAGTGGCACCGTACGTGTTTTTTCGGGTCTAACTCGGGTTCAGCTTCTTGTTGCGGTTAGGGTTATGTTTAGGGTTGTTAGGAAAGAGTGAAGACGCAGAGTCCTGTTGAGTGTGGGGTTGCGTAAAGGCTCCCCCAGGGAGTTCACGTGTACCCAAAGGCTTCCGCTGAGAGCACTTTTTGATGGCAGAAAGTGGCACCGTACGTGTTTTTTCGGGTCTAACTCGGGTTCAGCTTCTTGTTGCGGTTAGGGTTATGTTTAGGGTTGTTAGGAAAGAGTGAAGACGCAGAGTCCTGTTGAGTGTGGGGTTGCGTAAAGGCTCCCCCAGGGAGTTCACGTGTACCCAAAGGCTTCCGCTGAGAGCACTTTTTGATGGCAGAAAGTGGCACCGTACGTGTTTTTTCGGGTCTAACTCGGGTTCAGCTTCTTGTTGCGGTTAGGGTTATGTTTAGGGTTGTTAGGAAAGAGTGAAGACGCAGAGTCCTGTTGAGTGTGGGGTTGCGTAAAGGCTCCCCCAGGGAGTTCAGGTGTACCCAAAGGCTTCCGCTGAGAGCACTTTTTGATGGCAGAAAGTGGCACCGTACGTGTTTTTTCGGGTCTAACTCGGGTTCAGCTTCTTGTTGCGGTTAGGGTTATGTTTAGGGTTGTTAGGAAAGAGCGAAGACGCAGAGTCCTGTTGAGTGTCGGGTTGCGTAAAGGCTCCCCCAGGGAGTTCAGGTGTACCCAAAGGCTTCCGCTGAGAGCACTTTTGGATGGCAGAAAGTGGCACCGTACGTGTTTTTTCGGGTCTAACTCGGGTTCAGCTTCTTGTTGCGGTTAGGGTTATGTTTAGGGTTGTTAGGAAAGAGTGAAGACGCAGAGTCCTGTTGAGTGTGGGGTTGCGTAAAGGCTCCCCCAGGGAGTTCAGGTGTACCCAAAGGCTTCCGCTGAGAGCACTTTTTGATGGCAGAAAGTGGCACCGTACGTGTTTTTTCGGGTCTAACTCGGGTTCAGCTTCTTGTTGCGGTTAGGGTTATGTTTAGGGTTGTTAGGAAAGAGTGAAGACGCAGAGTCCTGTTGAGTGTGGGGTTGCGTAAAGGCTCCCCCAGGGAGTTCAGGTGTACCCAAAGGCTTCCGCTGAGAGCACTTTTTGATGGCAGAAAGTGGCACCGTACGTGTTTTTTCGGGTCTAACTCGGGTTCAGCTTCTTGTTGCGGTTAGGGTTATGTTTAGGGTTGTTAGGAAAGAGTGAAGACGCAGAGTCCTGTTGAGTGTGGGGTTGCGTAAAGGCTCCCCCAGGGAGTTCAGGTGTACCCAAAGGCTTCCGCTGAGAGCACTTTTTGATGGCAGAAAGTGGCACCGTACGTGTTTTTTCGGGTCTAACTCGGGTTCAGCTTCTTGTTGCGGTTAGGGTTATGTTTAGGGTTGTTAGGAAAGAGTGAAGACGCAGAGTCCTGTTGAGTGTGGGGTTGCGTAAAGGCTCCCCCAGGGAGTTCAGGTGTACCCAAAGGCTTCCGCTGAGAGCACTTTTGGATGGCAGAAAGTGGCACCGTACGTGTTTTTTCGGGTCTAACTCGGGTTCAGCTTCTTGTTGCGGTTAGGGTTATGTTAGGGTTGTTAGGAAAGAGTGAAGACGCAGAGTCCTGTTGAGTGTGGGGTTGCGTAAAGGCTCCCCAAGGGAGTTCAGGTGTACCCAAAGGCTTCCGCTGAGAGCACTTTTTGATGGCAGAAAGTGGCACCGTACGTGTTTTTTCGGGTCTAACTCGGGTTCAGCTTCTTGTTGCGGTTAGGGTTATGTTTAGGGTTGTTAGGAAAGAGTGAAGACGCAGAGTCCTGTTGAGTGTGGGGTTGCGTAAAGGCTCCCCCAGGGAGTTCAGGTGTACCCAAAGGCTTCCGCTGAGAGCACTTTTTGATGGCAGAAAGTGGCACCGTACGTGTTTTTTCGGGTCTAACTCGGGTTGAGCTTCTTGTTGCGGTTAGGGTTATGTTTAGGGTTGTTAGGAAAGAGTGAAGACGCAGAGTCCTGTTGAGTGTGGGGTTGCGTAAAGGCTCCCCCAGGGAGTTCAGGTGTACCCAAAGGCTTCCGCTGAGAGCACTTTTTGATGGCAGAAAGTGGCACCGTACGTGTTTTTTCGGGTCTAACTCGGGTTCAGCTTCTTGTTGCGGTTAGGGTTATGTTTAGGGTTGTTAGGAAAGAGTGAAGACGCAGAGTCCTGTTGAGTGTGGGGTTGCGTAAAGGCTCCCCCAGGGAGTTCAGGTGTACCCAAAGGCTTCCGCTGAGAGCACTTTTTGATGGCAGAAAGTGGCACCGTACGTGTTTTTTCGGGTCTAACTCGGGTTCAGCTTCTTGTTGCGGTTAGGGTTATGTTTAGGGTTGTTAGGAAAGAGTGAAGACGCAGAGTCCTGTTGAGTGTGGGGTTGCGTAAAGGCTCCCCCAGGGAGTTCAGGTGTACCCAAAGGCTTCCGCTGAGAGCACTTTTTGATGGCAGAAAGTGGCACCGTACGTGTTTTTTCGGGTCTAACTCGGGTTCAGCTTCTTGTTGCGGTTAGGGTTATGTTTAGGGTTGTTAGGAAAGAGCGAAGACGCAGAGTCCTGTTGAGTGTCGGGTTGCGTAAAGGCTCCCCCAGGGAGTTCAGGTGTACCCAAAGGCTTCCGCTGAGAGCACTTTTGGATGGCAGAAAGTGGCACCGTACGTGTTTTTTCGGGTCTAACTCGGGTTCAGCTTCTTGTTGCGGTTAGGGTTATGTTTAGGGTTGTTAGGAAAGAGTGAAGACGCAGAGTCCTGTTGAGTGTGGGGTTGCGTAAAGGCTCCCCCAGGGAGTTCAGGTGTACCCAAAGGCTTCCGCTGAGAGCACTTTTTGATGGCAGAAAGTGGCACCGTACGTGTTTTTTCGGGTCTAACTCGGGTTCAGCTTCTTGTTGCGGTTAGGGTTATGTTTAGGGTTGTTAGGAAAGAGTGAAGACGCAGAGTCCTGTTGAGTGTGGGGTTGCGTAAAGGCTCCCCCAGGGAGTTCAGGTGTACCCAAAGGCTTCCGCTGAGAGCAATTTTTGATGGCAGAAAGTGGCACCGTACGTGTTTTTTCGGGTCTAACTCGGGTTCAGCTTCTTGTTGCGGTTAGGGTTATGTTTAGGGTTGTTAGGAAAGAGTGAAGACGCAGAGTCCTGTTGAGTGTGGGGTTGCGTAAAGGCTCCCCCAGGGAGTTCAGGTGTACCCAAAGGCTTCCGCTGAGAGCACTTTTGGATGGCAGAAAGTGGCACCGTACGTGTTTTTTCGGGTCTAACTCGGGTTCAGCTTCTTGTTGCGGTTAGGGTTATGTTTAGGGTTGTTAGGAAAGAGTGAAGACGCAGAGTCCTGTTGAGTGTGGGGTTGCGTAAAGGCTCCCCCAGGGAGTTCAGGTGTACCCAAAGGCTTCCGCTGAGAGCACTTTTTGATGGCAGAAAGTGGCACCGTACGTGTTTTTTCGGGTCTAACTCGGGTTCAGCTTCTTGTTGCGGTTAGGGTTATGTTTAAGGTTGTTAGGAAAGAGTGAAGACGCAGAGTCCTGTTGAGTGTGGGGTTGCGTAAAGGCTCCCCCAGGGAGTTCAGGTGTACCCAAAGGCTTCCGCTGAGAGCACTTTTTGATGGCAGAAAGTGGCACCGTACGTGTTTTTTCGGGTCTAACTCGGGTTGAGCTTCTTGTTGCGGTTAGGGTTATGTTTAGGGTTGTTAGGAAAGAGTGAAGACGCAGAGTCCTGTTGAGTGTGGGGTTGCGTAAAGGCTCCCCAAGGGAGTTCAGGTGTACCCAAAGGCTTCCGCTGAGAGCACTTTTTGATGGCAGAAAGTGGCACCGTACGTGTTTTTTCGGGTCTAACTCGGGTTGAGCTTCTTGTTGCGGTTAGGGTTATGTTTAGGGTTGTTAGGAAAGAGCGAAGACGCAGAGTCCTGTTGAGTGTGGGGTTGCGTAAAGGCTCCCCCAGGGAGTTCAGGTGTACCCAAAGGCTTCCGCTGAGAGCACTTTTTGATGGCAGAAAGTGGCACCGTACGTGTTTTTTCGGGTCTAACTCGGGTTCAGCTTCTTGTTGCGGTTAGGGTTATGTTTAGGGTTGTTAGGAAAGAGTGAAGACGCAGAGTCCTGTTGAGTGTGGGGTTGCGTAAAGGCTCCCCCAGGGAGTTCAGGTGTACCCAAAGGCTTCCGCTGAGAGCACTTTTTGATGGCAGAAAGTGGCACCGTACGTGTTTTTTCGGGTCTAACTCGGGTTCAGCTTCTTGTTGCGGTTAGGGTTATGTTTAGGGTTGTTAGGAAAGAGTGAAGACGCAGAGTCCTGTTGAGTGTGGGGTTGCGTAAAGGCTCCCCCAGGGAGTTCAGGTGTACCCAAAGGCTTCCGCTGAGAGCACTTTTTGATGGCAGAAAGTGGCACCGTACGTGTTTTTTCGGGTCTAACTCGGGTTCAGCTTCTTGTTGCGGTTAGGGTTATGTTTAGGGTTGTTAGGAAAGAGTGAAGACGCAGAGTCCTGTTGAGTGTGGGGTTGCGTAAAGGCTCCCCCAGGGAGTTCAGGTGTACCCAAAGGCTTCCGCTGAGAGCACTTTTTGATGGCAGAAAGTGGCACCGTACGTGTTTTTTCGGGTCTAACTCGGGTTCAGCTTCTTGTTGCGGTTAGGGTTATGTTTAGGGTTGTTAGGAAAGAGTGAAGACGCAGAGTCCTGTTGAGTGTGGGGTTGCGTAAAGGCTCCCCCAGGGAGTTCACGTGTACCCAAAGGCTTCCGCTGAGAGCACTTTTGGATGGCAGAAAGTGGCACCGTACGTGTTTTTTCGGGTCTAACTCGGGTTCAGCTTCTTGTTGCGGTTAGGGTTATGTTTAGGGTTGTTAGGAAAGAGTGAAGACGCAGAGTCCTGTTGAGTGTGGGGTTGCGTAAAGGCTCCCCCAGGGAGTTCAGGTGTACCCAAAGGCTTCCGCTGAGAGCACTTTTTGATGGCAGAAAGTGGCACCGTACGTGTTTTTTCGGGTCTAACTCGGGTTCAGCTTCTTGTTGCGGTTAGGGTTATGTTTAAGGTTGTTAGGAAAGAGTGAAGACGCAGAGTCCTGTTGAGTGTGGGGTTGCGTAAAGGCTCCCCCAGGGAGTTCAGGTGTACCCAAAGGCTTCCGCTGAGAGCACTTTTTGATGGCAGAAAGTGGCACCGTACGTGTTTTTTCGGGTCTAACTCGGGTTGAGCTTCTTGTTGCGGTTAGGGTTATGTTTAGGGTTGTTAGGAAAGAGTGAAGACGCAGAGTCCTGTTGAGTGTGGGGTTGCGTAAAGGCTCCCCAAGGGAGTTCAGGTGTACCCAAAGGCTTCCGCTGAGAGCACTTTTTGATGGCAGAAAGTGGCACCGTACGTGTTTTTTCGGGTCTAACTCGGGTTGAGCTTCTTGTTGCGGTTAGGGTTATGTTTAGGGTTGTTAGGAAAGAGCGAAGACGCAGAGTCCTGTTGAGTGTGGGGTTGCGTAAAGGCTCCCCCAGGGAGTTCAGGTGTACCCAAAGGCTTCCGCTGAGAGCACTTTTTGATGGCAGAAAGTGGCACCGTACGTGTTTTTTCGGGTCTAACTCGGGTTCAGCTTCTTGTTGCGGTTAGGGTTATGTTTAGGGTTGTTAGGAAAGAGTGAAGACGCAGAGTCCTGTTGAGTGTGGGGTTGCGTAAAGGCTCCCCCAGGGAGTTCAGGTGTACCCAAAGGCTTCCGCTGAGAGCACTTTTTGATGGCAGAAAGTGGCACCGTACGTGTTTTTTCGGGTCTAACTCGGGTTCAGCTTCTTGTTGCGGTTAGGGTTATGTTTAGGGTTGTTAGGAAAGAGTGAAGACGCAGAGTCCTGTTGAGTGTGGGGTTGCGTAAAGGCTCCCCCAGGGAGTTCAGGTGTACCCAAAGGCTTCCGCTGAGAGCACTTTTTGATGGCAGAAAGTGGCACCGTACGTGTTTTTTCGGGTCTAACTCGGGTTCAGCTTCTTGTTGCGGTTAGGG
>NW_027663612.1:0-10000 GCF_964034855.1 Anser brachyrhynchus | reverse complement strand
GTAAAGGCTCCCCCAGGGAGTTCAGGTGTACCCAAAGGCTTCCGCTGAGAGCACTTTTTGATGGCAGAAAGTGGCACCGTACGTGTTTTTTCGGGTCTAACTCGGGTTCAGCTTCTTGTTGCGGTTAGGGTTATGTTTAGGGTTGTTAGGAAAGAGTGAAGACGCAGAGTCCTGTTGAGTGTGGGGTTGCGTAAAGGCTCCCCCAGGGAGTTCAGGTGTACCCAAAGGCTTCCGCTGAGAGCACTTTTTGATGGCAGAAAGTGGCACCGTACGTGTTTTTTCGGGTCTAACTCGGGTTGAGCTTCTTGTTCCGGTTAGGCTTATGTTTAGGGTTGTTAGGAAAGAGTGAAGACGCAGAGTCCTGTTGAGTGTGGGGTTGCGTAAAGGCTCCCCAAGGGAGTTCAGGTGTTCCCAAAGGCTTCCGCTGAGAGCACTTTTTGATGGCAGAAAGTGGCACCGTACGTGTTTTTTCGGGTCTAACTCGGGTTCAGCTTCTTGTTGCGGTTAGGGTTATGTTTAGGGTTGTTAGGAAAGAGTGAAGACGCAGAGTCCTGTTGAGTGTGGGGTTGCGTAAAGGCTCCCCCAGGGAGTTCAGGTGTACCCAAAGGCTTCCGCTGAGAGCACTTTTTGATGGCAGAAAGTGGCACCGTACGTGTTTTTTCGGGTCTAACTCGGGTTCAGCTTCTTGTTGCGGTTAGGGTTATGTTTAGGGTTGTTAGGAAAGAGTGAAGACGCAGAGTCCTGTTGAGTGTGGGGTTGCGTAAAGGCTCCCCCAGGGAGTTCAGGTGTACCCAAAGGCTTCCGCTGAGAGCACTTTTTGATGGCAGAAAGTGGCACCGTACGTGTTTTTTCGGGTCTAACTCGGGTTCAGCTTCTTGTTGCGGTTAGGGTTATGTTTAGGGTTGTTAGGAAAGAGTGAAGACGCAGAGTCCTGTTGAGTGTGGGGTTGCGTAAAGGCTCCCCCAGGGAGTTCAGGTGTACCCAAAGGCTTCCGCTGAGAGCACTTTTTGATGGCAGAAAGTGGCACCGTACGTGTTTTTTCGGGTCTAACTCGGGTTGAGCTTCTTGTTGCGGTTAGGGTTATGTTTAGGGTTGTTAGGAAAGAGTGAAGACGCAGAGTCCTGTTGAGTGTGGGGTTGCGTAAAGGCTCCCCCAGGGAGTTCAGGTGTACCCAAAGGCTTCCGCTGAGAGCACTTTTTGATGGCAGAAAGTGGCACCGTACGTGTTTTTTCGGGTCTAACTCGGGTTCAGCTTCTTGTTGCGGTTAGGGTTATGTTTAGGGTTGTTAGGAAAGAGTGAAGACGCAGAGTCCTGTTGAGTGCGGGGTTGCGTAAAGGCTCCCCCAGGGAGTTCAGGTGTACCCAAAGGCTTCCGCTGAGAGCACTTTTGGATGGCAGAAAGTGGCACCGTACGTGTTTTTTCGGGTCTAACTCGGGTTGAGCTTCTTGTTGCGGTTAGGGTTATGTTTAGGGTTGTTAGGAAAGAGTGAAGACGCAGAGTCCTGTTGAGTGCGGGGTTGCGTAAAGGCTCCCCCAGGGAGTTCAGGTGTACCCAAAGGCTTCCGCTGAGAGCACTTTTGGATGGCAGAAAGTGGCACCGTACGTGTTTTTTCGGGTCTAACTCGGGTTGAGCTTCTTGTTGCGGTTAGGGTTATGTTTAGGGTTGTTAGGAAAGAGTGAAGACGCAGAGTCCTGTTGAGTGTGGGGTTGCGTAAAGGCTCCCCCAGGGAGTTCAGGTGTACCCAAAGGCTTCCGCTGAGAGCACTTTTGGATGGCAGAAAGTGGCACCGTACGTGTTTTTTCGGGTCTAACTCGGGTTCAGCTTCTTGTTGCGGTTAGGGTTATGTTTAGGGTTGTTAGGAAAGAGTGAAGACGCAGAGTCCTGTTGAGTGTGGGGTTGCGTAAAGGCTCCCCCAGGGAGTTCAGGTGTACCCAAAGGCTTCCGCTGAGAGCACTTTTTGATGGCAGAAAGTGGCACCGTACGTGTTTTTTCGGGTCTAACTCGGGTTCAGCTTCTTGTTGCGGTTAGGGTTATGTTTAGGGTTGTTAGGAAAGAGTGAAGACGCAGAGTCCTGTTGAGTGTGGGGTTGCGTAAAGGCTCCCCCAGGGAGTTCAGGTGTTCCCAAAGGCTTCCGCTGAGAGCACTTTTTGATGGCAGAAAGTGGCACCGTACGTGTTTTTTCGGGTCTAACTCGGGTTCAGCTTCTTGTTGCGGTTAGGCTTATGTTTAGGGTTGTTAGGAAAGAGTGAAGACGCAGAGTCCTGTTGAGTGTGGGGTTGCGTAAAGGCTCCCCCAGGGATTTCAAGTGTACCCAAAGGCTTCCGCTGAGAGCACTTTTTGATGGCAGAAAGTGGCACCGTACGTGTTTTTTCGGGTCTAACTCGGGTTGAGCTTCTTGTTGCGGTTAGGGTTATGTTTAGGGTTGTTAGGAAAGAGTGAAGACGCAGAGTCCTGTTGAGTGTGGGGTTGCGTAAAGGCTCGCCCAGGGAGTTCAGGTGTACCCAAAGGCTTCCGCTGAGAGCACTTTTTGATGGCAGAAAGTGGCACCGTACGTGTTTTTTCGGGTCTAACTCGGGTTGAGCTTCTTGTTGCGGTTAGGGTTATGTTTAGGGTTGTTAGGAAAGAGTGAAGACGCAGAGTCCTGTTGAGTGTGGGGTTGCGTAAAGGCTCCCCCAGGGAGTTCAGGTGTACCCAAAGGCTTCCGCTGAGAGCACTTTTTGATGGCAGAAAGTGGCACCGTACGTGTTTTTTCGGGTCTAACTCGGGTTCAGCTTCTTGTTGCGGTTAGGGTTATGTTTAGGGTTGTTAGGAAAGAGTGAAGACGCAGAGTCCTGTTGAGTGTGGGGTTGCGTAAAGGCTCCCCCAGGGAGTTCAGGTGTACCCAAAGGCTTCCGCTGAGAGCACTTTTTGATGGCAGGAAGTGGCACCGTACGTGTTTTTTTGGGTCTAACTCGGGTTCAGCTTCTTGTTGCGGTTAGGGTTATGTTTAGGGTTGTTAGGAAAGAGTGAAGACGCAGAGTCCTGTTGAGTGTGGGGTTGCGTAAAGGCTCCCCCAGGGAGTTCAGGTGTACCCAAAGGCTTCCGCTGAGAGCACTTTTTGATGGCAGAAAGTGGCACCGTACGTGTTTTTTCGGGTCTAACTCGGGTTGAGCTTCTTGTTGCGGTTAGGGTTATGTTTAGGGTTGTTAGGAAAGAGTGAAGACGCAGAGTCCTGTTGAGTGTGGGGTTGCGTAAAGGCTCCCCCAGGGAGTTCAGGTGTACCCAAAGGCTTCCGCTGAGAGCACTTTTTGATGGCAGAAAGTGGCACCGTACGTGTTTTTTCGGGTCTAACTCGGGTTCAGCTTCTTGTTGCGGTTAGGGTTATGTTTAGGGTTGTTAGGAAAGAGTGAAGACGCAGAGTCCTGTTGAGTGTGGGGTTGCGTAAAGGCTCCCCCAGGGAGTTCACGTGTACCCAAAGGCTTCCGCTGAGAGCACTTTTTGATGGCAGAAAGTGGCACCGTACGTGTTTTTTCGGGTCTAACTCGGGTTGAGCTTCTTGTTGCGGTTAGGGTTATGTTTAGGGTTGTTAGGAAAGAGTGAAGACGCAGAGTCCTGTTGAGTGTGGGGTTGCGTAAAGGCTCCCCCAGGGAGTTCAGGTGTACCCAAAGGCTTCCGCTGAGAGCACTTTTTGATGGCAGAAAGTGGCACCGTACGTGTTTTTTCGGGTCTAACTCGGGTTCAGCTTCTTGTTGCGGTTAGGGTTATGTTTAGGGTTGTTAGGAAAGAGTGAAGACGCAGAGTCCTGTTGAGTGCGGGGTTGCGTAAAGGCTCCCCCAGGGAGTTCAGGTGTACCCAAAGGCTTCCGCTGAGAGCACTTTTGGATGGCAGAAAGTGGCACCGTACGTGTTTTTTCGGGTCTAACTCGGGTTGAGCTTCTTGTTGCGGTTAGGGTTATGTTTAGGGTTGTTAGGAAAGAGTGAAGACGCAGAGTCCTGTTGAGTGCGGGGTTGCGTAAAGGCTCCCCCAGGGAGTTCAGGTGTACCCAAAGGCTTCCGCTGAGAGCACTTTTGGATGGCAGAAAGTGGCACCGTACGTGTTTTTTCGGGTCTAACTCGGGTTGAGCTTCTTGTTGCGGTTAGGGTTATGTTTAGGGTTGTTAGGAAAGAGTGAAGACGCAGAGTCCTGTTGAGTGTGGGGTTGCGTAAAGGCTCCCCCAGGGAGTTCAGGTGTACCCAAAGGCTTCCGCTGAGAGCACTTTTTGATGGCAGAAAGTGGCACCGTACGTGTTTTTTTGGGTCTAACTCGGGTTCAGCTTCTTGTTGCGGTTAGGGTTATGTTTAGGGTTGTTAGGAAAGAGTGAAGACGCAGAGTCCTGTTGAGTGTGGGGTTGCGTAAAGGCTCCCCCAGGGAGTTCAGGTGTACCCAAAGGCTTCCGCTGAGAGCACTTTTGGATGGCAGAAAGTGGCACCGTACGTGTTTTTTCGGGTCTAACTCGGGTTCAGCTTCTTGTTGCGGTTAGGGTTATGTTTAGGGTTGTTAGGAAAGAGTGAAGACGCAGAGTCCTGTTGAGTGTGGGGTTGCGTAAAGGCTCCCCCAGGGAGTTCAGGTGTACCCAAAGGCTTCCGCTGAGAGCACTTTTTGATGGCAGAAAGTGGCACCGTACGTGTTTTTTCGGGTCTAACTCGGGTTCAGCTTCTTGTTGCGGTTAGGGTTATGTTTAGGGTTGTTAGGAAAGAGTGAAGACGCAGAGTCCTGTTGAGTGTGGGGTTGCGTAAAGGCTCCCCCAGGGAGTTCAGGTGTTCCCAAAGGCTTCCGCTGAGAGCACTTTTTGATGGCAGAAAGTGGCACCGTACGTGTTTTTTCGGGTCTAACTCGGGTTCAGCTTCTTGTTGCGGTTAGGCTTATGTTTAGGGTTGTTAGGAAAGAGTGAAGACGCAGAGTCCTGTTGAGTGTGGGGTTGCGTAAAGGCTCCCCCAGGGATTTCAAGTGTACCCAAAGGCTTCCGCTGAGAGCACTTTTTGATGGCAGAAAGTGGCACCGTACGTGTTTTTTCGGGTCTAACTCGGGTTGAGCTTCTTGTTGCGGTTAGGGTTATGTTTAGGGTTGTTA
This sequence comes from Anser brachyrhynchus, assembly GCF_964034855.1. Taxonomy (NCBI): domain Eukaryota; kingdom Metazoa; phylum Chordata; class Aves; order Anseriformes; family Anatidae; genus Anser; species Anser brachyrhynchus. Next base: position 4,912 of record NW_027663612.1, on the reverse strand, counting down.
GGAAAGAGTGAAGACGCAGAGTCCTGTTGAGTGTGGGGTTGCGTAAAGGCTCGCCCAGGGAGTTCAGGTGTACCCAAAGGCTTCCGCTGAGAGCACTTTTTGATGGCAGAAAGTGGCACCGTACGTGTTTTTTCGGGTCTAACTCGGGTTGAGCTTCTTGTTGCGGTTAGGGTTATGTTTAGGGTTGTTAGGAAAGAGTGAAGACGCAGAGTCCTGTTGAGTGTGGGGTTGCGTAAAGGCTCCCCCAGGGAGTTCAGGTGTACCCAAAGGCTTCCGCTGAGAGCACTTTTTGATGGCAGAAAGTGGCACCGTACGTGTTTTTTCGGGTCTAACTCGGGTTCAGCTTCTTGTTGCGGTTAGGGTTATGTTTAGGGTTGTTAGGAAAGAGTGAAGACGCAGAGTCCTGTTGAGTGTGGGGTTGCGTAAAGGCTCCCCCAGGGAGTTCAGGTGTACCCAAAGGCTTCCGCTGAGAGCACTTTTTGATGGCAGGAAGTGGCACCGTACGTGTTTTTTTGGGTCTAACTCGGGTTCAGCTTCTTGTTGCGGTTAGGGTTATGTTTAGGGTTGTTAGGAAAGAGTGAAGACGCAGAGTCCTGTTGAGTGTGGGGTTGCGTAAAGGCTCCCCCAGGGAGTTCAGGTGTACCCAAAGGCTTCCGCTGAGAGCACTTTTTGATGGCAGAAAGTGGCACCGTACGTGTTTTTTCGGGTCTAACTCGGGTTCAGCTTCTTGTTGCGGTTAGGGTTGTGTTTAGGGTTGTTAGGAAAGAGTGAAGACGCAGAGTCCTGTTGAGTGTGGGGTTGCGTAAAGGCTCCCCCAGGGAGTTCAGGTGTACCCAAAGGCTTCCGCTGAGAGCACTTTTTGATGGCAGAAAGTGGCACCGTACGTGTTTTTTCGGGTCTAACTCGGGTTCTGCTTCTTTTTCCGGTTAGGCTTATGTTTAGGGTTGTTAGGAAAGAGTGAAAACGCAGAGTCCTGTTGAGTGTGGGGTTGCGTAAAGACTCCCCCAGGGAGTTCAGGTGTACCCAAAGGCTTCCGCTGAGAGCACTTTTTGATGGCAGAAAGTGGCACCGTACGTGTTTTTTCGGGTCTAACTCGGGTTGAGCTTCTTGTTGCGGTTAGGGTTATGTTTAGGGTTGTTAGGAAAGAGTGAAGACGCAGAGTCCTGTTGAGTGTGGGGTTGCGTAAAGGCTCCCCCAGGGAGTTCACGTGTACCCAAAGGCTTCCGCTGAGAGCACTTTTTGATGGCAGAAAGTGGCACCGTACGTGTTTTTTCGGGTCTAACTCGGGTTCAGCTTCTTGTTGCGGTTAGGGTTATGTTTAGGGTTGTTAGGAAAGAGTGAAGACGCAGAGTCCTGTTGAGTGTGGGGTTGCGTAAAGGCTCCCCCAGGGAGTTCAGGTGTACCCAAAGGCTTCCGCTGAGAGCACTTTTTGATGGCAGAAAGTGGCACCGTACGTGTTTTTTCGGTCTAACTCGGGTTCAGCTTCTTGTTGCGGTTAGGCTTATGTTTAGGGTTGTTAGGAAAGAGTGAAAACGCAGAGTCCTGTTGAGTGTGGGGGTGTTTTTGGGGAGGGTTTTTTTTTTGGGGTTTTTTTTTTTTTTTTGTGTGTTGTCTTGTTGGGGTAGGGTTATGTTTAGGGTTGTTAGGAAGTGAGTCCTGTTGAGTGTGCGTAAAGGACACCCCCAGGGAGTTCAGGTGTACCCAAAGGCTTCCGCTGAGAGCACTTTTTGATGGCAGAAAGTGGCACCGTACGTGTTTTTTCGGGTCTAACTCGGGTTCAGCTTCTTGTTGCGGTTAGGGTTATGTTTAGGGTTGTTAGGAAAGAGTGAAGACGCAGAGTCCTGTTGAGTGTGGGGTTGCGTAAAGGCTCCCCCAGGGAGTTCAGGTGTTCCCAAAGGCTTCCGCTGAGAGCACTTTTTGATGGCAGAAAGTGGCACCGTACGTGTTTTTTCGGGTCTAACTCGGGTTCAGCTTCTTGTTGCGGTTAGGGTTATGTTCAGGGTTGTTAGGAAAGAGTGAAGACGCAGAGTCCTGTTGAGTGTGGGGTTGCGTAAAGGCTCCCCCAGGGAGTTCAGGTGTACCCAAAGGCTTCCGCTGAGAGCACTTTTTGATGGCAGAAAGTGGCACCGTACGTGTTTTTTCGGGTCTAACTCGGGTTCAGCTTCTTGTTGCGGTTAGGGTTATGTTTAGGGTTGTTAGGAAAGAGTGAAGACGCAGAGTCCTGTTGAGTGTGGGGTTGCGTAAAGGCTCCCCCAGGGAGTTCAGGTGTACCCAAAGGCTTCCGCTGAGAGCACTTTTTGATGGCAGAAAGTGGCACCGTACGTGTTTTTTCGGGTCTAACTCGGGTTCAGCTTCTTGTTGCGGTTAGGGTTATGTTTAGGGTTGTTAGGAAAGAGTGAAGACGCAGAGTCCTGTTGAGTGTGGGGTTGCGTAAAGGCTCCCCCAGGGAGTTCAGGTGTACCCAAAGGCTTCCGCTGAGAGCACTTTTTGATGGCAGAAAGTGGCACCGTACGTGTTTTTTCGGGTCTAACTCGGGTTCAGCTTCTTGTTGCGGTTAGGGTTATGTTTAGGGTTGTTAGGAAAGAGTGAAGACGCAGAGTCCTGTTGAGTGTGGGGTTTGCGTAAAGGCTCCCCCAGGGAGTTCAGGTGTACCCAAAGGCTTCCGCTGAGAGCACTTTTTGATGCAGAAAGTGGCACCGTACATGTTTTTTCGGGTCTAACTCGGGTTGAGCTTCTTGTTGCGGTTAGGGTTATGTTTAGGGTTGTTAGGAAAGAGTGAAGACGCAGAGTCCTGTTGAGTGTGGGGTTGCGTAAAGGCTCCCCCAGGGAGTTCAGGTGTACCCAAAGGCTTCCGCTGAGAGCACTTTTTGATGGCAGAAAGTGGCACCGTACGTGTTTTTTCGGGTCTAACTCGGGTTCAGCTTCTTGTTGCGGTTAGGGTTATGTTTAGGGTTGTTAGGAAAGAGTGAAGACGCAGAGTCCTGTTGAGTGTGGGGTTGCGTAAAGGCTCCCCAGGGAGTTCAGGTGTTCCCAAAGGCTTCCGCTGAGAGCACTTTTTGATGGCAGAAAGTGGCACCGTACGTGTTTTTTCGGGTCTAACTCGGGTTCAGCTTCTTGTTGCGGTTAGGGTTATGTTTAGGGTTGTTAGGAAAGAGTGAAGACGCAGAGTCCTGTTGAGTGTGGGGTTGCGTAAAGGCTCCCCCAGGGAGTTCAGGTGTACCCAAAGGCTTCCGCTGAGAGCACTTTTTGATGGCAGAAAGTGGCACCGTACGTGTTTTTTCGGGTCTAACTCGGGTTCAGCTTCTTGTTGCGGTTAGGGTTATGTTTAGGGTTGTTAGGAAAGAGTGAAGACGCAGAGTCCTGTTGAGTGTGGGGTTGCGTAAAGGCTCCCCCAGGGAGTTCAGGTGTACCCAAAGGCTTCCGCTGAGAGCACTTTTTGATGGCAGAAAGTGGCACCGTACGTGTTTTTTCGGGTCTAACTCGGGTTCAGCTTCTTGTTGCGGTTAGGGTTATGTTTAGGGTTGTTAGGAAAGAGTGAAGACGCAGAGTCCTGTTGAGTGTGGGGTTGCGTAAAGGCTCCCCCAGGGAGTTCAGGTGTACCCAAAGGCTTCCGCTGGAGAGCACTTTTTGATGGCAGAAAGTGGCACCGTACGTGTTTTTTCGGGTCTAACTCGGGTTCAGCTTCTTGTTGCGGTTAGGGTTATGTTTAGGGTTGTTAGGAAAGAGTGAAGACGCAGAGTCCTGTTGAGTGTGGGGTTGCGTAAAGGCTCCCCCAGGGAGTTCAGGTGTACCCAAAGGCTTCCGCTGAGAGCACTTTTGGATGGCAGAAAGTGGCACCGTACGTGTTTTTTCGGGTCTAACTCGGGTTGAGCTTCTTGTTCCGGTTAGGCTTATGTTTAGGGTTGTTAGGAAAGAGTGAAGACGCAGAGTCCTGTTGAGTGTGGGGTTGTGTAAAGGCTCCCCAGGGAGTTCAGGTGTTCCCAAAGGCTTCCGCTGAGAGCACTTTTGATGGCAGAAAGTGGCACCGTACGTGTTTTTTCGGGTCTAACTCGGGTTCAGCTTCTTGTTGCGGTTAGGGTTATGTTTAGGGTTGTTAGGAAAGAGTGAAGACGCAGAGTCCTGTTGAGTGTGGGGTTGCGTAAAGGCTCCCCCAGGGAGTTCAGGTGTACCCAAAGGCTTCCGCTGAGAGCACTTTTTGATGGCAGAAAGTGGCACCGTACGTGTTTTTTCGGGTCTAACTCGGGTTGAGCTTCTTGTTGCGGTTAGGGTTATGTTTAGGGTTGTTAGGAAAGAGTGAAGACGCAGAGTCCTGTTGAGTGTGGGGTTGCGTAAAGGCTCCCCCAGGGAGTTCAGGTGTACCCAAAGGCTTCCGCTGAGAGCACTTTTTGATGGCAGAAAGTGGCACCGTACGTGTTTTTTCGGGTCTAACTCGGGTTCAGCTTCTTGTTGCGGTTAGGGTTATGTTTAGGGTTGTTAGGAAAGAGTGAAGACGCAGAGTCCTGTTGAGTGTGGGGGTTGCGTAAAGGCTCCCCCAGGGAGTTCAGGTGTACCCAAAGGCTTCCGCTGAGAGCACTTTTTGATGGCAGGAAAGTGGCACCGTACGTGTTTTTTCGGGTCTAACTCGGGTTGAGCTTCTTGTTGCGGTTAGGGTTATGTTTAGGGTTGTTAGGAAAGAGTGAAGACGCAGAGTCCTGTTGAGTGTGGGGTTGCGTAAAGGCTCCCCCAGGGAGTTCAGGTGTACCCAAGAGGCTTCCGCTGAGAGCACTTTTTGATCGGCAGAAAGTGGCACCGTACGTGTTTTTTCGGGTCTAACTCGGGTTCAGCTTCTTGTTGCGGTTAGGGTTATGTTTAGGGTTGTTAGGAAAGAGTGAAGACGCAGAGTCCTGTTGAGTGCGGGGTTGCGTAAAGGCTC
>NW_027663613.1:0-92000 GCF_964034855.1 Anser brachyrhynchus | reverse complement strand
GTGAGTCCAGAGAGTGCACTGGCACCACTGGGGATGCACTTCAGTGTGTCCAGAGAGTGCACTGGCACCACTTGGGATGCAGTACAGTGAGTCCAGAGAGTGCACTGGCACCACTGGGGATGCAGTGCAGTGAGTCCAGAGAGTGCACTGGCACCACTGGGGTGCAATACAGTGAGTCCAGGGATAGCACTGGCACCACTGGGGATGCAGTGCAGTGAGTCCAGAGAGTGCTCTGGCACCACTGGGGATGCACTGCAGTGAGTCCAGAGAGTGCACTGGCACCACCGGGAATGCACTGCAGTGAGTCCAGAGAGTGCACTGGCATCACTGGGGATGCACTTCACTGAGTCCAGAGAGTGAACTGGCACCACTGGGGATGCAGTGACGCTAGTCCAGAGAGTGCACTGGCACAACTGGGGATGCAGCGCAGTGACTCTAGAGAGTGCACTGGCACAACTGCGGATTCGGTGCAGTGAGTCCAGAGAGTGCACTGGCACCACAGGTGATGCAGTGCAGTGAGTCCAGAAAGTGCACTGGCAGCACTGGGTATGCAGTGCAGTCAGTCCAGAGAGTGCACTGGCACCACTGGTGATGCACTCCAGTGAGTCCATATAGTGCACTTGCACCACGGGGGATGCAGTGCAGTGAAGCCAGAGAGTGCACTGGTAGCATTGGGGTGCAGTTCAGTGAGTCCAGAGAGTGCACTGGCACCACTGGGGATGCAGTGCAGTGAGTCCAGAGAGTGCACTGGCACCACTGGGGATGCAGTGCAGTCAGTCCTGAGAGTTCACTGGCTCCAACGGGGATGCCCTGCAGTGAGTCCAGAGAGTGCACTGGCAGCACTGGGGATGCAGTGCAGTGAGTCCAGAGAGTGCACTGGAACCACTGGGGATGCGGTGGCGGGAGTCCAGAGAGTGCTTTGGCACCACTGGGGATGCAGCGCAGTGAGTCCAGAGAGTGCACTGGCACCACTGGGGATGCGGTGCAGTGAGTCCAGAGAGTGCACTGGCACCACTCAGGGAGCAGTGCGGTGAGTCCAGAGAGTGCACTGGCACCACTGGGGATGCAGTACAGTGAGTCCAGAGAGTGCACTGGCACCACTGGGGATGCACTGCAGTGAGTCCACAGAGTGCACTAGCACCACTGGGGATGCACTGCAGTGAGTCCAGAGAGTGCACTGGCACCACCGGGAATGCACTGCAGTGAGTCCAGAGAGTGCCGTGGCACCACTGGGGATGCAGTGCAGTGAGTCCAGAGAGTGCAGTGGCACTACTGGGGATGCCCTGCAGTGAGTCCAGAGAGTGCACTGGCAGCACTGGGGATGCAGTTTAGTGAGTCCAGAGAGTGCACTGGCACCACTGGGGATGCACTTCAGTGACTCCACAGAGTGCACTGGCACCACTGGGGATGCCCTGCAGTGAGTCCAGAGAGTGCACTGGCACCACTGGGGATGCACTACAGTGAGTCCAGGGATAGCACTGGCACCACTGGGGATGCAGTGCAGTGAGTCCATAGAGTGCTCTGGCACCACTGGGGATGCGGTGCAGTGAGTCCAGAGAGTGCACTGGCACCACTCAGGGAGCAGTGCGGTGAGTCCAGAGAGTGCACTGGCACCACTGGGGATGCAGTACAGTGAGTCCAGAGAGTGCACTGGCACCACTGGGGATGCACTGCAGTGAGTCCACAGAGTGCACTAGCACCACTGGGGATGCACTGCAGTGAGTCCAGAGAGTGCACTGGCACCACCGGGAATGCACTGCAGTGAGTCCAGAGAGTGCCGTGGCACCACTGGGGATGCAGTGCAGTGAGTCCAGAGAGTGCAGTGGCACTACTGGGGATGCCCTGCAGTGAGTCCAGAGAGTGCACTGGCAGCACTGGGGATGCAGTTTAGTGAGTCCAGAGAGTGCACTGGCACCACTGGGGATGCACTTCAGTGACTCCACAGAGTGCACTGGCACCACTGGGGATGCCCTGCAGTGAGTCCAGAGAGTGCACTGGCACCACTGGGGATGCACTACAGTGAGTCCAGGGATAGCACTGGCACTACTGGGGATGCAGTGCAGTGAGTCCATAGAGTGCTCTGGCACCACTGGGGATGCAGTGCAGTGAGTCCAGTGAGTGCACTGGCACCACTGGGGATGCACTGCAGTGAGTCCAGAGAGTGCAGTGGCACCACAGAGAATGCACTTCAGTAAGTCCAGAGAGTGCACTGGCACCACTGGGGATGCACTGCAGTGAGTCCAGAGAGTGCACTGGCACCAATGGGGATGCACTACAGTGAGTCCAGGGATAGCACTGGCACCACTGGGGATGCAGTGCAGTGAGTCCAGAGAGTGCACTGGCACCACTGGGGATGCAGTGCAGTGAGTCCACAGAGTGCACTGGCACCACTGATGATGCAGTACAGTGAGTCCAGTGAGTGCACTGGCACAACTGGGGATGTAGTGCAGTGACTCGAGAGAGTGCACTGGAACCACTGGGGATGCAGTGCCGCGAGTCCAGAGAGTGCACTGGCTCCACTGGGGATGTGGTGCCGGAGGTCCAGAGAGTGCATTGGCACCACTGGGAATGCAGTGCAGTGACTCCAGAGAGTGCACTGGCACCACTGGGGATGCACTGCAGTGAGTCCACAGAGTGCACTAGCACCACTGGGGATGCACTGCAGTGAGTCCAGAGAGTGCACTGGCACCACCGGGAATGCACTGCAGTGAGTCCAGAGAGTGCCGTGGCACCACTGGGGATGCAGTGCAGTGAGTCCAGAGAGTGCAGTGGCACTACTGGGGATGCCCTGCAGTGAGTCCAGAGAGTGCACTGGCAGCACTGGGGAAGCAGTTTAGTGAGTCCAGAGAGTGCACTGGCACCACTGGGGATGCACTTCAGTGACTCCACAGAGTGCACTGGCACCACTGGGGATGCCCTGCAGTGAGTCCAGAGAGTGCACTGGCACCACTGGGGATGCACTACAGTGAGTCCAGGGATAGCACTGGCACCACTGGGGATGCAGTGCAGTGAGTCCATAGAGTGCTCTGGCACCACTGGGGATGCAGTGCAGTGAGTCCAGTGAGTGCACTGGCACCACTGGGGATGCACTGCAGTGAGTCCAGAGAGTGCAGTGGCACCACAGAGAATGCACTTCAGTAAGTCCAGAGAGTGCACTGGCACCACTGGGGATGCACTGCAGTGAGTCCAGAGAGTGCACTGGCACCAATGGGGATGCACTACAGTGAGTCCAGGGATAGCACTGGCACCACTGGGGATGCAGTGCAGTGAGTCCAGAGAGTGCACTGGCACCACTGGGGATGCAGTGCAGTGAGTCCACAGAGTGCACTGGCACCACTGATGATGCAGTACAGTGAGTCCAGTGAGTGCACTGGCACAACTGGGGATGTAGTGCAGTGACTCGAGAGAGTGCACTGGAACCACTGGGGATGCAGTGCCGCGAGTCCAGAGAGTGCACTGGCTCCACTGGGGATGTGGTGCCGGAGGTCCAGAGAGTGCATTGGCACCACTGGGAATGCAGTGCAGTGACTCCAGAGAGTGCACTGGCACCACTGGGGATGCACTGCAGTGAGCCCAGAGAGTGCACTGGCACCACTGGGGATGTGGTGCCGGTAGTCCAGAGAGTGCTCTGGCACCGCTGGGGATGCACTGCAGTTACTCCAGAGAGTGCACAGGCACCACTGGGGATGCACATCAGTGAGTCCAGAGAGTGCACTGGCACCACTGGGGATGCAGTGCAGGAAGTCCAGTGAGTTCACTGGCACCACTGGGGATGCAGTGCAGTGAGTCCAGTGAGTGTACTGGCACCACTGGGGATGCACTGCAGTGAGTCCAGAGAGTACATTGGCACCACTTGGGATGCACTGCAGTGAGTCCAGAGAGTGCACTTGCACCACTGGGGATGCAGTGCAGTGAGTCCAGAGAGTGCACTGGCACCACTGGGGATGCACTGCAGTGAGTCCAGAGAGTGCACTGGCACCACTGGGGATGCACTGCAGTGAGTCCACAGAGTGCACTGGCACCACAGGGGATGCAGCGCAGTGAGTCCAGAGAGTGCACTGGCACCACTGGGGATGCACTGCAGTGAGTCCAGAGAGTGCTCTGGCACCACTGGAGATGCAGTGCAGTGAGTCCAGAGAGTGCACTAGCACCACTGGGGATGCAGTGCAGTCAGTCCAGTGAGTGTACTGGCACCACTGGGGATGCCCTTCAGTGAGTCCAGAGAGTGCACTGGCACCACTGGGGATGCACTGCAGTGAGTCCACAGAGTGCACGGGCTCCACTGGGGATGCACTGCAGTGAGTCCACAGAGTGCACTGGCACCACTGGGGATGCAGTGCAGTGAGTCCAGAGATCGCACTGGCTCCACTGGGGATGCAGTGCAGTGAGTCCAGAGAGTGCTCTGGCACCACTGGGGATGCAGTGCAGTGAGTCCAGAGAGTGCACTGGCACCACTGGGGATGCAGTGCAGTGAGTCCAGAGAGTGCTCTGGCACCACTGGGGATGCAGTGCAGTGAGTCCAGAGAGTGCTCTGGCACCACTGGGGATGCACTGCAGTTACTCCAGAGAGTGCACTGGCACCACTGGGGATGCGGTGCGGTGAGTCAAGAGAGTGCACTGGCACCACTGGGGATGCACTGCAGTGAGTCCAGAGAGTGCACTGGCACCACTGAGAATGCCCTTCAGTGAGTCCAGAGAGTGTACTGGCACCACTGGGGATGCACTTCAGTGAGTCCAGAGAGCGCACTGGCACCACGGGGGATGCAGTGCAGTGAGTCCAGAGAGTGCACTTGCACCACTGAGAATGCACTTCAGTGAGTCCAAAGAGTGCACTGGCACCACTGGGGATGCACTGCAGTGAGTCCAGAGATCGCACTGGCTCCACTGGGGATGCAGTGCAGTGAGTCCAGAGAGTGCTCTGGCACCACTGGGGATGCAGTGCAGTGAGTCCAGAGAGTGCACGGGCTCCACTGGGGATGCAGTGCAGTGAGTCCAGAGAGTGCACTGGCACCACTGGGGATGCAGTACAGTGAGTCCAGAGAGTGCACTGGCACCACTGGGGATGCACAGCAGTGAGTACAGAGAGTGCATTGGCACCACTGGGGATGCAGTGCAGTGAGTCTAGAGAGTGCACTGGCACCATTGGAGATGCAGTGCAGTGAGTCCAGAGAGTGCACTGGCACCACTGGGGATGCAGTGCAGTGAGTCCAGAGAGTGCACTGGCACCACTGGGGATGCACTGCAGTGAGTCCAGAGAGTGCACTGGAACCACTGGGGATGCACTGCAGTGAGTCCAGAGACTGCACTGGCACCACTGGTAATGCAGTGCAGTGAGTCCAGTGAGTGTACTGGCACCACTGGGGATGCACTGCAGTGAGTCCAGAGACTGCATTGGCACCACTTGGGATGCACTGCAGTGAGTCCAGAGAGTGCACTTGCACCACTGGGGATGCAGTGCAGTGAGTCCAGAGAGTGCACTGGTGCCACTGGGGATGCAGTACAGTGAGTCCAGAGAGTGCACTGGCACCACTGGGGATGCACAGCAGTGAGTCCAGAGAGTGCACTGGCACCACTGGGGATGCAGTGCAGTGAGTCCAGAGAGTGCACTGGCACCATTGGAGATGCAGTGCAGTGAGTCCAGAGAGTGCACTGGCACCACTGGGGATGCACTGCAGTGAGTCCAGAGAGTGCACTGGCACCACTGGGGATGCAGTGCAGTGAGTCCAGAGAGTGCACTGGCACCACTGGGGATGCACTGCAGTGAGTCCAGAGAGTTCACTGGCACCACTGGAGATGCACTTCAGTGAGTGCAGAGACTGCACTGGCACCACTGGGGATGCAGTGCAGTGAGTCCAGTGAGTGCACTGGCACCACTGGGGATGCACTGCAGTGAGTCCAGAGAGTGCATTGGCACCACTTGGGATGCACAGCAGTCAGTCCAGACAGTGCACTTGCACCACTGCGGATGCAGTGCAGTGAGTCCAGAGAGTGCACTGGCACCACTGGGGATGCACTGCTCTGAGTCCAGAGAGTGCACTGGCACCAATGGGGATTCAGAGCAGTGAGTCCACAGAGTGCACTGGCACCACTGGGGATGCAGTACAGTGAGTCCAGAGAGTGCACTGGCACCACTGGGGATGCAGTGCAGTGAGTCATGAGAGTGCACTGGCAGCACTGGGGATGCAGTGCAGTGAGTCCAGAGAGTGCACTAGCACCACTGGGGATGCAGTGCAGTCAGTCCAGAGAGTGTACTGGCACCACTGGGGATGCACTGCAGTGAGTCCAGAGAATGCACTGGCACCACTGAGAATGCACTTCAGGGAGTCCAGAGAGTGCACTTGCACCACTGGGGATGCAGTGCAGTGAGTCCACAGAGTGCACTGACACCACTGGGGATGCAGTGCAGTGAGTCCAGAGAGTGCTTTGGCACCACTGGGGATGAACAGCAGTGAGTCCAGAGAGTGCATTGGCACCACTGGAGATGCAGTGCAGTGAGTCCAGAGAGTGCACTGGCACCATTGGAGATGCAGTGCAGTGAGTCCAGAGAGTGCACTGGCACCACTGGGGATGCAGTGCAGTGAGTCCAGAGAGTGCACTGGCACCACTGGGGATGCAGTGCAGTGAGTCCAGAGAGTGCACTGGCACCACTGGGGATGCACTGCAGTGAGTCCAGAGAGTTCACTGGCACCACTGGAGATGCACTTCAGTGAGTGCAGAGACTGCACTGGCACCACTGGGGATGCAGTGCAGTGAGTCCAGTGAGTGTACTGGCACCACTGGGGATGCACTGCAGTGAGTCCAGAGAGTGCACTGGCACCACATGGGATGCACTGCAGTGAGTCCAGAGAGTGCACTTGCACCACTGGGGATGCAGTGCAGTGAGTCCAGAGAGTGCACTGGCACCACTGGGGATGCAGTGCAGTGAGTCCAGAGAGTGCACTGGCACCACTGGGGATGCAGTGCAGTGAGTCCAGAGAGTGCACTGGCACCATTGGAGATGCAGTGCAGTGAGTCCAGAGAGTGCACTGGCACCACTGGGGATGCAGTGCAGTGAGTCCAGACAGTGCACTGGCACCACTGGGAATGCAGTGCAGTGAGTCCAGAGAGTGCACTGGCACCACTGGTGATGCACTGCAGTGAGTGCAGAGACTGCACTGGCACCACTGGGGATGCAGTGCAGTGAGTCCAGTGAGTGTACTGGCACCACTTCGGATGCACTGCAGTGAGTCCAGAGAGTGCATTGGCACCACTTGGGATGCACAGCAGTGAGTCCAGACAGTGCACTTGCACCACTGCGGATGCAGTGCAGTGAGTCCAGAGAGTGCACTGGCACCACTGGGGATGCAGTGCAGTGAGTCCAGAGAGTGCACTGGCACCAATGGGGATTCACAGCAGTGAGTCCACAGAGTGCACTGGCACCACTGGGGATGCAGTACAGTGAGTCCAGAGAGTGCACTGGCACCACTGGGGATGCACTGCAGTGAGTCCAGAGAGTGCTCTGGCACCACTGGCGATGCAGTGCAGTGAGTCCAGAGAGTGCACTAGCACCACTGGGGATGCAGTGCAGTCAGTCCAGTGAGTGTACTGGCACCACTGGGGATGCACTGCAGTGAGTCCAGAGAGTGCACTGGCACCACTGAGAATGCACTTCAGTGAGTCCAGAGAGTGCACTGGCACCACTGAGAATGCACTTCAGTGAGTCCAGAGAGTGCACTTGCACCACTGCGGATGCAGTGCAGTGAGTCCAGAGAGTGCACTGGCACCAATGGGGATGCACAGCAGTGAGTCCACAGAGTGCACTGGCACCACTGGGGATGCAGTGCAGTGAGTCCAGAGAGTGCACTAGCACCACTGGGGATGCAGTGCAGTCAGTCCAGTGAGTGTACTGGCACCACTGGGGATGCACTGCAGTGAGTCCAGAGAGTGCACTGGCACCACTGAGAATGCACTTCAGTGAGTCCAGAGAGTGCACTGGCACCACTGGGGATGCACTGCAGTGAGTCCACAGAGTGCACTGGCACCACTGGGGATGCAGTGCAGTGAGTCCAGAGAGTGCACTGGCACCACTGGGGATGCACTTCAGTGAGTCCAGAGAGTGCACGGGCTCCACTGGGGATGCACTGCAGTGAGTCCACAGAGTGCACTGGCACCACTGGGGATGCAGTGCAGTGAGTCCAGAGAGTGCACTGGCTCCACTGGGGATGCAGTGCAGTGAGTCCAGAGAGTGCTCTGGCACCACTGGGGATGCAGTGCAGTGAGTCCACAGAGTGCACTAGCACCGCTGGGGATGCAGTGCAGTGAGTCCAGAGAGTGCACTGGCAACACTGGGGATGCACTGCAGTGAGTCCAGAGAGTGCACTGGCACCACTGGGGATGCAGTGCAGTGAGTCCAGAGTGTGCACTGGCACCACTGGGAATGCAGTGCAGTGAGTCCAGAGATCGCACTGGCACCACGGGGGATGCACTTCAGTGAGTCCAGAGAGTGCACTGGCACCACTGGGGATGCACTGCAGTGAGTCCAGAGAGTGCACTGGCACCACTGGGGATGCACTGCAGTGAGTCCAGAGAGTGCACTGGCACCACTGGGGATGCAGTGCAGTGAGTCCAGAGAGTGCACTGGCACCAGAAAGAATGCACTGCAGTGAGTCCAGTGAGTGCACTGGCATCACTGGGGATGCAGTGCAGTGAGTGCAGGGAGTACACTGGCACCACTGGGGATGCAGTGCAGTGAGTCCAGAGAGTGCAGTGGCACCACTGGGGATGCAGTGCAGTGAGTCCAGAGAGTGCACAGGCAGCACTGGGGATGCAGTGCAGTGAGTCCAGAGAGTGCTCTGGCACCACTGGGGATGCAGTGCAGTGAGTCCAGAGAGTGCACTGGCACCACTGGGGATGCAGTGCAGTGAGTCCAGAGAGTGCTCTGGCACCACTGGGGATGCAGTGCAGTTACTCCAGAGAGTGCACTGGCACCACTGGGGATGCGGTGCGGTGAATCCAGAGAGTGCACTGGCACCACTGGTGATGCACTGCAGTGAGTCCAGAGAGTGCACTGGCACCACTGAGAATGCCCTTCAGTGAGTCCAGAGAGTGCACTGGCACCACTGGGGATGCACTGCAGTGAGTCCACAGAGTGCACTAGCACCACTGGGGATGCAGTGCAGTGAGTCCAGAGAGTGTACTGGCACCACTGGGGATGCACTGCAGTGAGTCCAGAGAGTGCACTGGCACCACTGAGAATGCACTTCAGTGAGTCCAGAGAGCGCACTGGCACCACTGGGGATGCAGTGCAGTGAGTCCAGAGAGTGCACTGGCACCACTGAGAATGCACTTCAGTGAGTCCAAAGAGTGCACTGGCACCACTGGGGATGCACTGCAGTGAGCCCAGAGAGTGCACTGGCACCACTGGAGATGCAGTACAGTGAGTCCAGTGAATGCACTGGCAACACTGGGGATGCAGTGCAGTGAGTCCAGAGAGTGCACTGGCACCACTGGTGATGCAGTATAGTGAGTCCAGTGAGTGCACTGGCACCACTGGGGATGCAGTGCAGTGAGTCCAGAGAGTGCACTGGCACCACTGATGATGCAGTACAGCGAGTCCAGTGAGTGCACTGGCACCACTGGGGATGTAGTGCAGTGACTTGAGAGAGTGCACTGGCACCACTGGGGATGCAGTGCAGTGACTCTAGAGAGTGCACTGGCACCACTGGGGATGCAGTGCAGTGAGTCCAGAGAGTGCATTGGCACCACTGGGGATGCAGTGCAGTGAGTCCAGAGAGTGCACTGGCACCACTGGGGATGCACTGCAGTGAGTCCACAGAGTGCACTCGTACCACTGGGGATGCAGTGCAGTGAGTCCAGAGAGTGCACTGGCACCACTGGGGATGCAGTATAGTGAGTCCAGTGAGTGCACTGGCACCACTGGGGATGCACTGCAGTGAGTCCAGAGAGTGCACTGGCACCACTGGGGATGCACTGCAGTCAGTCCAGAGAGTGCACTGGCACCACTGATGATGCAGGACAGTGAGTCCAGTGAGTGCACTGGCACCACTGGGCATGTAGTGCAGTGACTCGAGAGAGTGCACTGGCACCACTGGGGATGCAGTGCAGTGACTCCAGAGAGTGCACTGGCACCACTTGGGATGCAGTGCAGTGAGTCCAGAGAGTGCACTGGCACCACTGGGGATGCAGTGCAGTGAGTCCAGAGAGTGCATTCGCACCACTGGGGATGCAGTGCAGTGAGTCCAGAGAGTGTACTGGCACCACTGGGGATGCACTGCAGTGAGTCCAGAGAGTGCACTGGTACCACTGGGGATGCAGTGCAGTGAGTCCAGAGAGTGCACTGGCACCACTGGGGATGCACTGCAGTGAGTCCAGAGAGTGCACTGGCACCACTGGGGATGCAGTGCAGTGAGTCCAGAGAGTGCACTGGCACCACTGGGGATGCAGTGCAGTGAGTCCAGAGAGTGCACTGGCAGCACTGGGGATGCAGTGCAGTGAGTCCAGAGAGTGCACTGGCACCACAGGGGATGCAGTGCAGTGAGTCCAGAGAGTGCACTGGCACCACTGGGGATGCACTGCAGTGAGTCCAGAGAGCGCACTGGCACCACTGGGGATGCACTGCAGTGAGTCCACAGAGTGCACTGGCACGACTGAGAATGCACTTCAGTGAGTCCAGAGAGTGCACTAGCACCACTGGGGATGCAGTGCAGTGAATCCAGTGAGTGCACTGGCACCACTGGGGATGCAGTGCAGTGAGTCAAGAGAGTGCACTGGCACCACTGGGGATGCACTGCAGTGAGCCCAGAGAGTGCACTGGCACCACTGGGGATGCGGTGCCGGGAGTCCAGAGAGTGCACTGGCACCACTGGGGATGCAGTGCAGTGAGTCCAGAGAGTGCACTGGCACCACTGGGGATGCAGTGCAGTGAGTCCAGAGAGTGCTGTGGCACCACAGGGGATGCAGTGCAGTGAGTCCAGAGAGTGCACTGGCACCAGAGGGAATGCACTGCAGTGAGTCCAGTGAGTGCACTGGCACCACTGGGGATGCAGTGCAGTGAGTGCAGAGAGTGCACTGGCACCACTGGGGATGCACTGCAGTGAGTCCAGTGAGTGCACTGGCAACACTGGGGATGCAGTGCAGTGAGTGCAGAGAGTGCACTGTCACCACTGGACATGCAGTGCAGTGAGTCCAGAGAGTGCAGTGGCACCACTGGGGATGCAGTGCAGTGAGTCCAGAGAGTGCACTGGCAGCACTGGGGATGCAGTGCAGTGAGTCCAGAGAGTGCACTGGCAATACTGGGGATGCAGTGCAGTGAGTCCAGAGAGTGCAGTGGCACCACTGGGGATGCACTGCAGTGAGTCCAGAGAGTGCACTGGCACCACTGGGGATGCAGTGCAGTGAGTCCAGAGAGTGCTCTGGCACCACTGGGGATGCACTTCAGTGAGTCCAGAGAGTGCACTGGCACCACAGGTGATGCACTGCAGTGAGTCCAGAGAGTGCACTGGCACCACTGGGGATGCAGTGCAGTGAGTCCAGAGAGTGCACTGGCACCACTGGGGATGCACTGCAGTGAGTCCAGAGAGTGCACTGGCACCAGAGGGAATGCAGTGCAGTGAGTCCAGAGAGTGCACTGGCACCACTGGGTATGCAGTGCAGTGAGTGCAGAGAGTGCACTGGCACAACTGGGGATGCAGTGCAGTGAGTCCAGAGAGTGCAGTGACACCACTGGGGATGCAGTGCAGTGAGTCCAGGAGTGCACAGGCAGCACTGGGGATGCAGTGCAGTGAGTCCAGAGAGTGCACTGGCACCACTGGGGATGCAGTGCAGTGAGTCCAGAGAGTGCACTGGCACCAATGGGGATGCAGTGCAGTGAGTCCAGTGAGTGTACTGGCACCACTGGGGATGCACTGCAGTGAGTCCAGAGAGTGCACTGGCACCACTGAGAATGCAGTGCAGTGAGTCCAGAGAGTGCACTGGCACCACTGAGAATGCACTTCAGTGAGTCCAAAGAGTGCACTGGCACCACTGGGGATGCACTGCAGTGAGTCCAGAGAGTGCACTAGCACCACTGGGAATGCAGTACAGTGAGTCCAGTGAGTGCACTGGCACCACTGGGGATGTAGTGCAGTGACTCGAGAGAGTGCACTGGCACCACTGGGGATGCAGTGCAGTGAGTCCAGAGAGTGCACTGGTACCACTTGGGATGCAGTGCAGTGAGTCCAGTGAGTGCACTGGCACCACTGGGGATGCAGTGCAGTGAGTCCAGAGAGTGCATTGGCACCACTTGTGATGCAGTGCAGTGAGTCCAGAGAGTGCACTGGCACCACTGGGGATGCACTGCAGTCACTCCAGAGAGTGCATTGGCACCACTGATGATGCAGTGCAGTGAGTCCAGTGAGCGCACTGGCACCACTGGGGATGTAGTGCAGTGACTCGAGAGAGTGCACTGGCACCACTGGGGATGCAGTGCAGTGAGTCCAGAGAGTGCACTGGCACCACTTGGGATGCAGTGCAGTGAGTCCAGAGAGTGCACTGGCACCACTGGGGATGCAGTGCAGTGAGTCCAGAGAGTGCATTGGCACCACTGGGGATGCAGTGCAGTGAGTCCAGAGAGTGCACTGGCACCACTGGGGATGCACTGCTGTGAGTTGAGAGAGTGCACTGGCAGCAGTGGGGATGCACTGCAGTGAGTCCAGAGAGTGCACTGGCACCACTGGGGATGCACTGCAGTGAGTCCAGAGAGTGCAGTGGCACCACTGGGGATGCAGTGCAGTGAGTCCAGAGAGTGCACTGGCACCACTGGGAATGCACTGCAGTGAGTCCAGAGAGTGCACTGGTACCACTGGGGATGCAGTGCAGTGAGTCCAGAGAGTGCACTGGCAGCACTGGGGATGCAGTGCAGTGAGTCCAGAGAGTGCACTGGCACCAGAGGGAATGCACTGCAGTGAGTCCAGAGAGTGCACTGGCACCACTGGGGATGCAGTGCAGTGAGTGCAGAGAGTGCACTGGAACCACTGGACATGCAGTGCAGTGAGTCCAGAGAGTGCAGTGGCACCACTGGGGATGCAGTGCAGTGAGTCATGAGAGTGCACTGGCAGCACTGGGGATGCAGTGCAGTGAGTCCAGTGAGTACACTGGCACCACTGGGGATGCAGTGCAGTGAGTCAAGAGAGTGCACTGGCACCACTGGGGATGCACTGCAGTGAGTCTAGAGAGTGCACTAGCACCACTGGGGAATGCAGTGCAGTGAGTCCAGTGAGTACACTGGCACCACTGGGGATGCACTGCAGTGAGCCCAGAGAGTGCACTGGCACCACTGGGGATGCGGTGCCGGGAGTCCAGAGAGTGCTTTGGCACCACTGGGGATGCACTGCAGTTACTCCAGAGAGTGCACTGGCAACACTGGGGATGCAGTACAGTGAGTCCGGAGAGTGCACTGGCACCACTGGGGATGCACTGCAGTGAGTCCAGAGAGTGCACTGGCACCACTGGGGATGCACTTCAGTGAGTCCAGAGAGTGCACGGGCTCCACTGGGGATGCAGTGCAGTGAGTCCAGAGAGTGCACTGGCACCACTGGGGATGCAGTGCAGTGAGTCCAGAGAGTGCACTGACACCACTGGGCATGCACTGCAGTGAGTCCACAGAGTGCACTGGCACCACTGGGGATGCAGTGCAGTGAGTCCAGAGAGTGCACTGGCACCACTGGGGATGCAGTGCAGTGAGTCCAGAGAGTGCACTGGCACCACTGGGGATGCAGTGTAGTGAGTGCAGAGAGTGCACTGTGAACACTGGGGATGCAGTGCAGTGAGTCCAGAGAGTGCACTGGCACCACTGGAGATGCAGTGCAGTGAGTCCAGAGAATGCACTGGCACCACTGGGGCTGCACTGCAGTGAGTCCAGAGAGTGCAGTGGCACCACTGGGGCTGCAGTGCAGTGAGTCCAGAGAGTGCACTGGCACCACTGGGGATGTAGTGCAGTGAGTCCAGAGAGTGCACTGGCACCACTGGGGATGCAGTGCAGTGAGTCCAGAGAGTGCACTGGCACCACTGGGGATGCAGTGCAGTGACTCTAGAGAGTGCACTGGCACCACTGGGGATGCACTGCAGTGAGTCCAGAGAGTGCACTGGCACCACTGGGAATGCAGTGCAGTGAGTGAAGAGAGTGCACTGGCACCACTGGGGATGCACTGCAGTGAGTCCAGAGAGTGCACTGGCACCACTGGGGATGCAGTGCAGTGAGTCCAGAGAGTGCACTGGCACCACTGGGGATGCAGTGCAGTGAGTCCAGAGAGTGCACTGGCACCACTGGGAATGCACTGCAGTGAGTCCAGAGAGTGCACTGGCACCAATGGGGATGCAGCGCAGTGAGTCCAGAGACTGCACTGGCACCACTGGGGATGCAGCGCAGTGACTCCAGAGAGTGCACTGGTACCACTGGGGATGCACTGCAGTGAGTCCAAAGAGTGCACTGGCACAACTGGAGATGCAGTGCAGTGAGTCCAGAGAGTGCACTGGCACCACTGGGGCTGCACTGCAGTGAGTCCAGAGTGTGCACTGGCACCACTGGGGATGCACTGCAGTGAGTCCAGAGATTGCACTGGCACCACTGGGGATGCACCTCAGTGAGTCCAGAGAGTGCACTGGCACCACTGGGGATGGACTGCAGTGAGTCCAGAGAATGCACTGGCACCACTGGGGATGCAGTGCAGTGAGTCCAGAGAGTGCACTGGCACCAGAGGGAATGCACTGCAGTGAGTCCAGAGAGTGCACTGGCACCACTGTGGATGCACTGCAGTGAGTCCAGAGAGTGCACTGGCACCACTGGGGATGCAGTGCAGTGAGTCCAGAGAGTGCACTGGCACCACTGGGGATGCACTGCAGTGAGTCCAGAGAGTGCACTGGCACCACTGGGGATGCACTGCAGTGAGTCCAGGGAGTGCTCTGTCACCGCTGGGGATGCAGTACAGTGAGTCCACAGAGTGCACTGGTACCAGTGGGGATGCAGTACAGTGAGTCCAGAGAGTGCAGTGGCACCATTGGGCATGCAGTGCAGTGAGTCCAGAGAGTGCACTGACACCACTGGGGATGCACTTCAGTGACTCCAGAGAGTGCACTGGCACCACTGGGGATGCAGTGCAGTGAGTCCAAAGACTTCACTGGCAAAACTGGGGATGCAGTGCAGTGAGTCCAGAGAGTGCACTGGCACCACTGGGGATGCAGTGCAGTGAGTCCAGAGATTGCACTGGCACCACCGGGGCTGCAGTGCAGTGAGTCCAGAGACTGCACTGGCACCACTGTGAATGCAGTGCAGTGAGTCCAGAGAGTGCACTGGCACCACTGGTGATGCAGTACAGTGAGTCCAGAGAGTGCACTGGCACCACTGGGGATGCACTGCAGTGAGTCCAGAGAGTGCACTGGCACCACTGGGGATGCACTACAGTGAGTCCAGAGATTGCACTGGCACCACTGGGGATGCAGTGCACTGAGGCCAGAGAGTGCACTGGCACCACTGGGGATGCAGTGCATTGAGTCCAGAGAGTGCACTGGCACAACTGGGGATGCACTTCAGTGAGTCCAGAGAGTGCACTGAACACCACTGGGGATGCAGTGCAGTGAGTCCAGAGAGTGCACTGGCACCACTGGTGATGCAGTGCAGTGAGTCCAGAGAGTGCTCTGGCACCACTGGGGATGCACTGCAGTGAGTCCAGAGAGTACACTGAACACCACTGGGGATGCAGTGCAGTGAGTCCAGAGAGTGCACTGACACCACTGGTGATGCAGTGCAGTGAGTCCAGAGAGTGCTCTGGCACCACTGGGGATGCACTGCAGTGAGTCCAGAGAGTACACTGGCACCACTGGGGATGCAGTGCAGTGAGTCCAGAGAGTTCACTGGCACCACTGGGGATGCAGTCCAGTGAGTCCAGTGAGTGCACTGGCACCACTGGGGATGCAGTGCAGTGACTGCAGAGAGTACACTGGCACCACCGGGGATTCACTGCAGTGAGTCCAGAGAGTGCACTGGCACCACCTGTGATGCAGTGCAGTGAGTCCAGTCAGTGCACTGGCACCACTGGGGATGCAGTGCTGTGACTCCGGAGAGCGCACTGGCACCACTGGGGATGCAGTGCAGTCAGTCCAGTGAGTGCACTGGCACCACTGGGGGTGCAGTACAGTGAGTCCAGAGAGTGCACTGACACCACTGGGGATGCACTGCAGTGAGTCCAGACAGTGCACTGGCACCACTGGGGATGCAGTGCAGTGAGTCCAGAGACTGCACTGGCACCACTGGGGATGCAGTGCAGTGAGTCCAGAGAGTGCACTGGCACCACTGGGGATGCACTGCAGTTAGTCCAGAGAGTGCACTGTCACCACTGGGGATGCAGTACAGTGAGTCCACATAGTGCACTGGCACCAGTGGGGATGCAGTACAGTGAGTCCAGAGAGTGCACTGGCACCACTGGACATGCAGTGCAGTGAGTCCAGAGAGTGCACTGGCACCACTGGGGATGCACTTCAGTGACTCCACAGAGTGCACTGGCACCACTGGGGATGCAGTGCAGTGAGTCCAGAGAGTGCACTGGCACCACTGGTGATGCAGTGCAGTGAGTCCAGAGAGTGCACTGGCACCACTGGGGATGCAGTGCAGTGAGTCCAGTGAGTGTACTGGCACCACTGGGGATGCACTTCAGTGAGCCCAGAGAGTGCACTGGCACCACTGAGAATGCACTTCAGTGAGTCCAGAGAGTGCACTGGCACCACTGGGGATGCACTGCAGTGAGTCCAGAGAGTGCACTAGCACCACTGGGGATGCAGTGTAGTGAATCCTGTGATTACACTGGCACCACTGGGGATGCAGAGCAGTGAGTCCAGAGAGCTCACTGGCACCACTGGGGATGCAGTGCAGTGAGTCCAGAGAGTGCACTGGCACCACTGGAGATGCAGTACAGTGAGTCCAGTGAATGCACTGGAACCACTGGGGATGCAGTGCAGTGAGTCCAGAGAGTGCACTGGCACCACTGGTGATGCAGTACAGTGAGTCCAGAGAGTGCACTGGTACCACTGGGCTTGCAGTGCAGTGAGTCCAGAGAGTGCACTGGCACCACTGGGGATGCAGTGAAGTGAGTCCAGAGAGTGCAGTGGCACCACCGATGATGCAGTACAGTGAGTCCAGTGAGTGCACTGGCACCACTGGGGATGTAGTGCAGTGACTCGAGAGAGTGCACTGGCACCACTGGGGATGCAGTGCAGTGAGTCCAGTGAGTGCACTGGCACCACTGGGGATGCAGTGCAGTGAGTCCAGAGAGTGCACTGACAGCAGTGGGGATGCAGTGCAGTGAGTCCAGAGAGTGCACTGGCACCACTGGGGATGCAGTGCAGTGAGTCCAGAGACTTCACTGGCACCACTGGGAATGCAGTGCAGTGAGTCCAGAGAGTGCACTGGCACCACTGGGGATGCAGTGCAGTGAGTCCAGAGAGTGCACTGGCACCACTGGGGATGCACATCAGGCAGAGATGTTGGAGGGGGCGGGTAGGTCGATTAGGGAGTTGTTGATTATTTTTAGTAGGGGATGGGATTTGCGGATGTTAGGGGCCATTAGTGAGTCTGTGTGTTATTAGGATTATTACCAGGATGGAGAGGGCGAAGGATCCTAGGTAGGCCTTAATTAGCCCTGTGTGTATTGAGGTTGCGGCTTTGCTTGCGGCTACTTGTAGTTCAGCAAGGCCCTCTGGCCCTATTTTTTTGAGTCAGGAGAGGTCGATCAAGTGTAGGGCAATGTTTTGTCCCTTTTCTAGTAGGTTTTTGGAGAAGAATCGGTGTACTAGGGGGTTGAAGTACCCTAATGCAGAGGAGAAGTTTATGAGGGGGTTTGGTTTGGGGTGAGTGAGGGTGTGTGTTATGTTCGATAGTTCTAGGGCTAGGATGATTCCTAGGATTGTTATGAGGATGGCAGCGGTTTTGGTGATAAGGGGTATGGTTATTGGGGGGGGTTTGGTTGGTGTGATGAAAGAGGTAATGATTATTCCTGCTGTAATGCTGCCTAGGGCGAGTCGGGTTAGGGGGGCGGTGATTAGTGGGTTGTTTTCGTTTATTGATACTATTGGGGGGATTCGGGTTTGTCCAGCTTGGACTAGGATGGTTATGCGGATGCTGTAGGTTGCGGTGAATGCTGTGGCTATAAGGGTTAGGAGTAGGGCTCAAGTATTTAGGTATGATGTGTTTAAGCTTTCGATGATGAGGTCTTTTGAGTAGAATCCGGCTAGGAATGGGGTTCCTATCAGCGCCAGGTTTCCGATGGTTAGGCAGGAAGTAGTGACTGGGAGTATTTTCTGTAGGCCTCCTATCTTTCGGATATCTTGTTCTCCGTTTAGGTTGTGGATGATAGACCCTGAGCATAGGAATAGTATGGCTTTAAAGAAGGCATGGGTTGAGATGTGTAGGAAGGCTAGTTGTGGGAGGTTTAGTCCGATAGTGACTATTATTAGTCCTAGTTGGCTGGATGTTGAGAAAGCAATGATTTTTTTGATGTCATTTTGGGTTAGGGCGCATGTGGCAGCGAATAGGGTTGATAGAGCACCTAGGCATAGGCAGGCAGTTAGGGCTGTCTGGTTGGTGGCTAGCAGGGGGTGCATGCGGATGAGCAGGAAGATTCCGGCTACTACTATGGTACTGGAGTGCAGTAGGGCTGATACTGGGGTGGGGCCTTCTATTGCTGCGGGCAGTCATGGGTGGAGTCCAAATTGGGCGGATTTTCCTGCGGCTGCGAGGATTAATCCTATGAGGGGGAGGATTGGGGTTTGGTGGGGGTGTACGGCTTGTTGGATCTCTCAGGTGTTGAATGTTGAAGCTAGTCATGCTATGCTCAGGGTCAGTCCGACGTCTCCGATTCGGTTGTAGATTACGGCTTGTAGGGCGGCGGTGTTGGCATCTGCTCGGCCTTGTCATCAGCCGATGAGAAGGAAGGACATGATTCGTACTCCTTCCCAGCCTACGAATAGGAGGAATATGTTGTTTGCGGTTGTTAGGAGGAGTATGGCGACTAGGAATGTCAGTAGGTAGGTGAAAAATTTTGTTACGTATGGCTCTGAGGCCATGTATCATATGGCGAATTGTAGGATTGATCATGTTACAAATAGGGCGATTGGAAGAAATGTTATTGAGTATTGGTCTATTTTTAGGCTCAGGGGGATTTTAAAGTTTATAATGAATTTTCACTCCCAGTGGCAGGTGACAGATTCTACTCCCGAGTAGATGAATGCGGTTGTAGGGGCTAGGCTAATTAGGAATGCGGTTTTAACAGCGCGGGTGGTGGCTTGTGGGGTGTTTTTAAAGTTTTTAAATAGAAATGGCAGGATGATTGGGGTTAGGAGGATTGTCAGCGTGAGTAGTGTGAGGGAGTTGATTAGTAGTGTGGGGTTCACTACTTTTACTTGGATTTGCACCAAGATGGGTGGTTCCTAAGACCAGTGGATTGCTGTTATCCTTTAAAAGTAAGGGGGCTGAGGTTTTAGGCTCAGATGTAAGAGTTAGCAGCTCTTGTTGGTTAAACCCTCCCCTCGGCAGGTAAGAAGGTTTGAACTTCTATTCTTAGAATCACAGTCTAATGTTTGGTTTAAACTATACTTGCATGAGGGGATTCCGGAGATCAGTTCGGGTTTGAGGATTAGGAGGAATATTGGGATAATGTGGAGTGTTATGAGCAGGTGTTCTCGCGTGGTTGAGTTTTGCATAGATGTGATGTGGGAGGGGAATGAGCCTCGTTGGGTCATTAGTAGTATGAATAAGGTGTAGGAGGCGGTTAGTAGGGTTGCGATTCCTGTTAGGATGATCGTGAAGGCAGATCAGTTGAATAAGGTGATTATAATGGTTAGCTCTGCTATGAGGTTTGTTGTTGGGGGTAAGGCTATGTTTGTTAGATTGGCCAGCAATCATCAGGTAGCTATGAGTGGTAGGAGAGGTTGTAGGCCTCGTGTGAGTAGTAGAATTCGGCTGTGCGTACGTTCATAGTTTGTGTTGGCTAGGCAGAATAGTATGGAGGAAGTTAGTCCATGGGAAATTATTAGGATCATTGCCCCTGAGAATGATCAGTGGGTTTGGATTATTCCTGCGGCGATAACTAGGCCTATGTGGCTAACGGATGAATAAGCGATTAGTGATTTTAGGTCTGTCTGTCGTAGGCAGATTGAGCTAGTCATTAGGGCGCCTCATAGGGCCAGGGTTAGGAAGGGGTAGTGCAGGAGGTTGGACAGTGGGCCCATAAATAGAGTGACTCGTATAATTCCGTATCCTCCTAGCTTTAGTAGTAGGGCGGCGAGGAGTATTGAGCCTGCGATGGGTGCTTCTACGTGGGCTTTTGGCAGTCAGAGGTGTAGGCCGTATAGTGGGGCTTTTACTATGAATGCTATGAGCAGTGCTAGACCTGATAGTATTCCTGTCCATGAGGTGGATAGGGTTGGGTGGGTTAGTTGTAGGGTTGGCAGGTGCAGGGTGCCAATTTTCACGTATAGGTGTATGATTGTGATTAGCAGGGGTAGAGAGCTTACTGGCGTGTAGAATAGCAGGTAGATGCCAGCGCTTAGGCGTTCTGGTTGGTTCCCCCATCGGGTGATTAAGATTAGGGTGGGAATGAGGGTTGCTTCAAATGAGATGTAAAATAGTGCTAGTTCTGTGGTGGAAAAGGCTAGTAGGATGAATGGCTGGACTGCGACTAAGGTTGAGATAAAGATTCGTTTGCGTTGTAGGGGTTCTTGTTGCAGGTGGTTTTGGCTTGCTATGATTATGAGTGGGAGTAGTCAGCAGGATAGTACTAGGAGGGGGGATGAGATTTGGTCAATTCCTGTTCAGTTGGATAAAAATTTGTAGGGGTAGTAGGTTGGGATTAATCACTGTAGGCTTAAGGCAGCGATTAGGAGGCTGTATAAGGTGGTGTTAGTCCATAGAAATTTTGGTGGAGACAGCAGGGCTGTTGGAAGAAGTATGATTGTGGGTAGGATGATTTTTAGCATTGCAGGAGGTTTAGGTTGTGTAGATGGTCGGAGCCATGTGTGCGGGTGGAGGCTACTAGGATGGCCAGGCCTGTGCCCGCCTCACACGCTGAGAAGGTTAGCATGAGAATTGGTACCATAGTGAATGAGGAGACTTGGTTTTCGATGGATCATATTGATAGGCCTACGAATATCGATAATATTATGCTTTCAAGGCATAGTAGGGCGGATACTAGGTGGGTTCGGTGGAAGGCTAGTCCTAGTCCGCTGAAAATGAAGGCTGAGTAGAAGCTTAAATGTAGGGGCGACATAAGAAAGTTACAGGGTTGGCTGTAATCTGCTGGGTCGAAACCAGCTATCTTTTTGGTTAGACTAACTTTCTGTTATTCTGCTCATTCTAGGCCCCCTTGAATTCACTCGTAGGCCAGTCCGAGTGTTAGGAGAAGGAGGATCACTACAGTTCAGGTGAGGGTCATTAGGGGGGATTGGAGTTGGACGGCTCATGGCAGGGGGAGTAGGAGGGCGATTTCTAGGTCGAATAGGACGAACAGGATGGCTACTGAGGAAGAATCGGACTGAGAATGGTAATCGAGCAGATCCAAGTGGGTCGAATCCACATTCGTACGGTGAGAGTTTCTCTGAGTCGGGGTTTATTTGGGCGAGTCAGAAGTTTAATGCGGTTAGGGCGGCGCTTAGGATTGATGATAGGGCGAATATGAACATGAGTGCGTTCATTGCTCTCCTCTGGGTTTATACCAGATTCTAGAGATTGGAAGTCAATTGTAATTAATATACTAGAAGAGCAAGATCCTCATCAGTAGATGGTTATGTAGAGGAATAGTCAGATGACGTCTACGAAGTGTCAGTATCAGGCTGCTGCCTCGAATCCGAAGTGGTGGTCTGATGTAAAGTGGAACTTGATCAGTCGGAAGAGGCAGACGGTCAGGAAGGAGGATCCGATGATTACGTGGAGTCCGTGGAATCCAGTGGCAACGAAGAAGGTAGATCCGTAGACGCTATCGGCGATTGAGAATGGGGCTTCGTGGTATTCTATTGCTTGTAGGGCTGTGAAGTAGAATCCCAGGAGGATCGTTAGGGTTAGGGCGTGGATGGCGTGTTTTCGGTTTCCTTCTGTGATGCTGTGATGGGCTCACGTTACGGTAACGCCTGAGGCTAGTAGGATGGCTGTGTTTAGTAGGGGGACTTCTATCGGGTTGAGTGGTTTAATTCCTGTTGGGGGTCATTGGCCTCCTAGTTCTGGGGTTGGGGCCAGGCTCGAGTGGAAGAACGCTCAGAAGAACCCTAAGAAGAAGAATGCTTCGGATGTGATGAAAAGGATTATGCCGTATCGTAGGCCTTTTTGGACTGTGGGAGTGTGATGGCCTTGGAAGGTGCTTTCTCGTACAATGTCTCGTCATCATTGGAGTATTACTAGGAGTATTGAGATGAGGCCTAGGGTTAGTAGTATGGATGAGTTGTAGTGGAATCACATGATTAATCCTGAGGTTGTGAGTAGGGCGGCGGCTGCCCCGAAGATTGGTCAAGGGCTTGGGTCAACTATGTGGTATGAGTGTGCTTGGTGTGCCATTAGATGTTTTCTTGTAAGTATAGGCTTAGAAGGAGCACGAAGACGTAGGCCTGGATTATGGCTACTGCTACTTCTAGGATGGTTAGGAGTAGTAGGATGATTATTGTTAGGATGGATACTGCAGGAAGGGTGGGTATTAATGCAATGGAGGCTGTAGAGATGAGTTGGATGAGTAAGTGTCCTGCTGTAAGGTTGGCTGTAAGGCGGACTCCGAGGGCTAGGGGGCGGATTAGTAGGCTGGTTGTTTCGATCAGGATTAGTGCGGGGATTAGGGGTGTAGGGGTACCTTCGGGTAATAGGTGGGCTAAAGAGGCTGATGGTTGGTTTCGTAGGCCTGTTAGTAGTGTGGCGAGCCATAGTGGGAAGGCTAGGGCTATGTTCATAGATAGTTGGGTGGTTGGGGTGAATGTATATGGAAGGAGGCCTAGAAGGTTGATTGTAAGAAGTATGATTATTAGGGATGTAAATATTATGGCTCATTTGTGGCCATTTTTGTTGAGTGGGACTATTAGTTGTTTTGTGATTAGGTGAAGGAGTCATGTTTGGATAGTAGAAAGGCGGTTGTTGATTCATCGGTTGTTTGGGGACGGGAATAGTAGGGCTGGGAAGAGTAGGGATAGTAGGATTAAGGGGATGCCAAATAGATTGGGGCTGGAAAATTGGTCAAAGAAGCTTAGGTTCATGGTCAGGATCATGGTGTGGGTTTGGTAGTGAGGGAGGTCTTATTTGATGGGGGGTTGGTTGTGGTGAAGGCTAGTAGTTTTGGTTGGATGAGGAGTGCTAGGGTTAATCAGGTTATAATTATGATTGAAAATCATGGTGCGGGGTTAAGCTGTGGCATATCATTAAGGAGGGGGAAGTCCCTCTTTGGCTAGCTTAAAAGGCTAGTGCTGTTGCATAGCTTCTTAATGATTAGGATGATGATAGAAGGGACGATCAGGCCTCGAAATGTGGGAGTGGGGTTGATTCTACTACAATGGGTATGTAGCTGTGATTAGCCCCGCAAATTTCTGAGCATTGTCCGTAAAAAATCCCAGGCCGGGTGGTAATGAATGAAGTTTGGTTTAGTCGGCCTGGGATTGCGTCTGTTTTAACTCCGAGCGTTGGGACTGCTCAGGAGTGGAGTACGTCTCCTGCAGTAATGATCACGCGGATGGGGGATTCTATTGGGATAACTACGCGGTGGTCAACTTCTAGCAGTCGGAAGTGGCCGTTGGGTAAGTCTGGGGTGGGCACTATGTAGGAGTCGAATGATAGGTCTTTGAAGTCTGTGTATTCGTAGCTTCAGTATCATTGGTGGCCGATGGCTTTTAGGGTGAGGTCTGGTTCGTCGATTTCGTCCATTATGTAGAGGATTTGTAGGGATGGGAGGGCGAGGAGTACCAGGACGATAGCAGGTAGGATTGTCCAGATCAGCTCTACTTCTTGGGCGTCTACAGCATTGGACGAGAGTTTTTCTGTTAGTATGTGGGCTAAAAGGTAGAGAACTAGGCTGCAGATAGCTAGGGCAACGATTAGGGCGTGGTCGTGGATTTCAACGAGTTCTTCTATGATGGGTGATGAGGCGTCTTGGAATCCTAGTTGGGAGTGGTTGGCCACATGAGATGTACAGGATTTTTACCTGTGATTTAGTCTTGACAAGGCTATGTAATTGGTTTACTAACGTCTCATAAGAAAGAAGCATGAGCGGTTAATGCAGTTGGCTTGAAACCAGCATGTGAGGGTTCGATTCCTTCCTTTCTTGTACTTGGACGAAGGCCGGTTCCTCGAAAGTATGGTATGGGGGAGGGCAGCCGTGGATTCATTCAACGTTTGTGGTAGTTAGTTCTGGTTGTAGGACTTTTCGTTTGGCCGGAAAGGCTTCTCAGATGATGAATATTAGTATGATTACGGCTACTATTGAGATTAGGGAGCCGATGGAGGAAATGGTGTTTCATAGTGTGTAGGCGTCGGGATAGTCCGAGTATCGTCGGGGTATTCCTGCTAGGCCTAGGAAGTGCTGGGGGAAGAACGTTAGGTTTACTCTTGTAAATATTACCCCGAAGTGGGCTTTTGCTCATGTTTGGTGTAGGGTAAACCCAGTGAGTAGTGGGAATCAGTGAGTAAATCCTGCTAGAATGGCAAAGACGGCGCCTATGGATAGGACGTAGTGGAAGTGGGCAACTACGTAGTACGTGTCGTGCAGTGCGATGTCTAGGGAAGAGTTTGCAAGAACGATTCCTGTTAATCCTCCGATGGTAAATAGGAAGATAAATCCTAGAGCTCATAGTATTGGGGGGGGTCTCATTTGATTGTTCCTCCGTGCAGGGTGGCTAGTCAGCTAAATACTTTGATTCCGGTAGGGATGGCAATGATTATAGTGGCTGATGTAAAGTAGGCTCGGGTATCAACGTCTATTCCTACTGTAAACATGTGGTGAGCTCAGACGATGAATCCTAGGAAGCCGATGGATAGTATGGCTCAGACTATTCCCATGTAGCCGAAGGGCTCCTTTTTGCCTGAGTAGTACGTGACTACGTGTGAGATGATTCCGAACCCCGGTAGGATCAGAATATAGACTTCTGGGTGTCCGAAGAATCAGAATAGGTGTTGGTACAGGATTGGGTCTCCTCCTCCAGCGGGGTCGAAGAATGTGGTGTTTAGGTTTCGATCAGTTAGTAATATTGTAATACCGGCGGCGAGTACGGGGAGTGATAGAAGGAGTAGGATGGCGGTAATTAGTACGGATCAGACAAATAGTGGGGTTTGGTATTGTGAGAGTGCGGGGGGTTTTATGTTGATGGCTGTGGTGATAAAGTTGATGGCCCCAAGGATGGAGGAGATACCGGCTAAGTGGAGTGAGAAGATAGCCAGGTCTACTGAAGCTCCGGCGTGGGCAAGGTTACCTGCTAGGGGAGGGTAGACAGTTCAGCCTGTGCCGGCGCCAGCTTCTACAGTGGATGAGGCTAGTAGGAGGAGGAATGATGGGGGGAGGAGTCAAAAGCTTATGTTGTTTATTCGCGGGAATGCTATGTCGGGGGCACCGATTATGAGGGGGACTAATCAGTTGCCGAATCCTCCGATCATGATGGGTATGACTATAAAGAAGCTTATTACAAAGGCGTGAGCGGTAACGATTACATTGTAAATTTGGTCGTCGCCTAGGAGAGTTCCTGGTTGTCCTAGTTCTGCGCGGATTAATAGGCTGAGTGCGGTGCTGACTATTCCTGCTCATGCCCCGAAGATGAGGTACAGGGTGCCAATATCCTTATGGTTAGTGGAAAATAGTCATCGGTTGATGAAGGTGACGGGTAAGATGGCTGAGTGTTGAAGCGTTAGGCTGTAGTCCTTTTTAGAGAGGTTTAATTCCTCTTCTTATCGGCTCTGTAGTGAAATTCATGTTGAGTTGCAAGCTCATCGATGCGCACTAGGGTGCGTCAGGGTCTTTGTAGGCAGAAGCCAATTGGTTTAGGCATTTAGCTGTTAACTAGAGTTTTGTGGGATCGAAGCCCATCTGTCTAGGGAGGCTTTAGCTTAATTAAAGCGTCTGACTTGCATTCAGAAGATACAGGTTAATATTCTGTAAGTCTTAATGTGCAGAAACTAAGAGGGTTTAACTCTTATTTAAGGCTTTGAAGGCCTTCGGTTTGGGGTGTTATCCTAAGTTTCTAGACAATGGCATGTATTATTGGGGACAGGGGAAGTAAGAGGATTGATAGTGAGGCAAGGACCGCAGTAGGTGTGCTTGGGGCTTTGCTAGTGTATCATTGTTTTATGTGGTTAGAGGAGTTGGGGGGAAGGGTAATTGTTGAGTGGTATGCGAGGCGTAGGTAGAAGAAGAGGCTGAGCAGTGATAGCATGGCAATTGCCATGGCTGCTGGTGTTATTTCCTGTTTAGTTAGTTCTTGGATGATAAGTCACTTTGGTATAAAGCCTGTTAATGGGGGGAGGCCTGCTAGGGATAAAAGTACTAGTATTAGGGTGGCGTTTAGCACTGGGGTTTTTGTTCATGAGGTTGTGATCATGGATAGGTTAAGGGCTTTGATTTTGTTAAGGGCTAGGAATACGGCTGATGTTATGATTGTGTATAGGTAGAAGGTAAGTAAGGCCAATTTGGGGCTGTAAACTAGGATGATGGCGATTCAGCCTAAGTGGGAGATGGACGAGAAGGCTAGGATTTTGCGTGTTTGTGTTTGGTTCAGTCCTATTCAGCCTCCTAGTGCTGTTGAGGCTAGGGCCATGGCGGTGAGTAGAGCTGGGTCGAGGGATTTGGATGTTAGTAGGAGCAGGGTTAGTGGGGGGAATTTTATGAGGGTCGAGAGTAGCAGGGCTGTTATTAGTGGCGATCCTTGTAGTACTTCTGGGAATCAGAAGTGAAATGGCACTAGGCCCAGTTTAATAGCGATTGCTGCTGTCAGTAGTAGACAGGAGGTTGGGTGGTTTATTTGTGTGATGTCTCATTGGCCGGTGACTCAGGCATTGGTTATGCTAGAGAATAGGACCAGGGCGGAAGCAGCTGCTTGGGTTAGGAAGTATTTCGTTGCGGCTTCTACTGCTCGTGGGTGGTGGGATTTGGCAATTAGGGGAATGATGGCTAGTGCGTTGATCTCCAGTCCTGTCCAGGCCAGAACTCAGTGGTTGCTGGAAATTGTGATTGTGGTGCCCAAGATGAGGCTGAAGGTTATGATTGGGGTCGCGTAAGGGTTCATTAGTAGAGGAGGGGGTTAAACCATCATTTTCGGGGTATGGGCCCGATAGCTTGATTAGCTGACTCTACTAGAAAATAATATAAGGGAAGTATGGAGAATTTTGATTTCTCTTGTGTGGGTTCAATTCCTACTTTTCTAAGGTCAACAGGAAATGAGAGGGCTGTTATACCTCTATGTTCACTTTATCATAGTGACCCTTTGTAGTTCAGGCACATTTCCTTATGTAAGGAGGTAGGCCTGCATAGCAGATAGGTATGCTGATGTGTCAGAGGCACAGAGCTAGTGTGAGGGGTAGGAAGTTTTTTCATAGTAGGTGCATTAGTTGGTCATATCGGAATCGTGGGTATGAAGCTCGGACCCATAAGAAACCAGAAGATAGTAGGAGGACTTTTGTGGCTAGGATGACGGGGAATAGTTCTGTGGGTGGCCCTAGGGCGCTTGGGTTTAGGAATATGATGGCTGTAAGTGTATTTATTAGCATAATGTTCGCATATTCAGCTAGGAAGAATAAGGCGAAGGGTCCTGCGGCGTATTCAACGTTAAACCCTGAGACTAGCTCAGATTCACCCTCTGTGAGGTCAAAAGGAGCTCGGTTTGTCTCTGCTAGGGTGGATACGTATCATATTATTGCTAGGGGTCATGAGGAGAAAATGAAGTATAGAGGCTCCTGTGCGACGGCAAAGGAGCTGAGTGTGTAGCTTCCGCTTAGTATGATTATTGATAGCAGGATTATGGCCAGTGTCACTTCGTATGAAATGGTCTGTGCTACTGCCCGTAGGGCTCCGATTAGTGCGTATTTTGAGTTCGAGGCTCAGCCTGATCATAGGACTGAGTAGACGGCTAGGCTTGACATGGCTATTAGGAAGAGAACTCCGAGGTTTAGATCTGCTAGGGGAAATGGGAGTGGTAGTGGTGCTCAAGTGGTGAGGGCTAGGACAAGGGCTAGTATTGGTATCAGAATGAATAGAAGTGGGGAAGAGGTAGAGGGTCGGATGGGCTCTTTGGTAAATAGTTTCAGTCCGTCCGCAAATGGTTGAAGTAGGCCAAAAGGCCCGACAACGTTAGGGCCTTTGCGGGATTGTATGTAGCTTAGGATTTTCCGTTCTACTAGGGTTAGGAAGGCTACGGCAATCAGGATTGGGATGATGTATAGGAGGGATATAACGAGGCAGCTTAGTGTTGTTATTTGAATCATGGGTGAAGCTAGGGAGAGGATTTGAACCTCTGGGGAAAGGGCTTAAGCCTTCTGCACTTGCCGGGCTCTGCCACTCTAGCTGGTCCTTTTCTAGGATTGAAAGTGGTGGGGGAAGGCCCTCTTCACGGTTTAGTTGGTTTCACTGCTTAGAGGGGGGGGGGGGGCGTGCTTGTGGTATTGGCCCCACTTTCCCGGTCCTTTCGTACTGGGGAGAGTGTGTCATAGATAGAAACCGACCTGGATTGCTCCGGTCTGAACTCAGATCACGTAGGACTGTTAATCGTTGAACAAACGAACCCTTAATAGCGGCTGCACCATTAGGATGTCCTGATCCAACATCGAGGTCGTAAACCCCCCTGTCGATATGGGCTCTTGAGGGGGATTGCGCTGTTATCCCTGGGGTAGCTTGGTCCATTAATCAATTATATTGGGTCTGGTCACTGTTAGCACTTTGAGGGGTAGCTCTAGGTAAAGAGGTATGGTCTTGTTTTTGGAGGATTTGTTCTCCTCCAAGGTCGCCCCAACCGAAAAATATCGACCAGGCTCTGCGATGGTAGTGGCCCCAGTGGGGTTGATTGAGGATTCGCGGTGGTCGTTGATTTTTAAGTTCCACAGGGTCTTCTCGTCTTATGTTCACATCCCCGCTTTTGCACGGGGAGATCAATTTCACTGATTATCTGTGAGAGACAGTTAAGACCTCGTTTAGCCATTCATACAAGTCTCGATTTATGGGACAATTGATTGCGCTACCTTTGCACGGTTAGGATACCGCGGCCGTTAAACCTAAGTCACCGGGCAGGCATCACCTTCAATACTTGTTTAATTTGCTGAAGGCTATGTTTTTGGTAAACAGTCGGGCCTTATTAATTTGCCGAGTTCCTTTCACAGATTTTAATCGCTCTTATAGGCGCTCCTGAGTCGGGTTAACAGGGTTAGTTAATACGTGGTCTTGTAGGGGTTTTTGTATCTGTCTAGGTCTGTTAATAATGTTTCTATGTAAGCTTGCGCCGTTAGAGGGGTGTGGCCCTGTACATGAGGGGCCTAGGATGATTCCTAGGATTGTTATGAGGATGGCAGCGGTTTTGGTGATAAGGGGTATGGTTATTGGGGGGTTTTGGTTGGTGTGATGAAAGAGGTAATGATTATTCCTGCTGTAATGCTGCCTAGGGCGAGTCGGGTTAGGGGGGCGGTGATTAGTGGGTTGTTTTCGTTTATTGATACTATTGGGGGGATTCGGGTTTGTCCAGCTTGGACTAGGATGGTTATGCGGATGCTGTAGGTTGCGGTGAATGCTGTGTCTATAAGGGTTAGGAGTAGGGCTCAAGTATTTAGGTATGATGTGTTTAAGCTTTCGATGATGAGGTCTTTTGAGTAGAATCCGGCTAGGAATGGGGTTCCTATCAGCGCCAGGTTTCCGATGGTTAGGCAGGAAGTAGTGACTGGGAGTATTTTCTGTAGGCCTCCTATCTTTCGGATATCTTGTTCTCCGTTTAGGTTGTGGATGATAGACCCTGAGCATAGGAATAGTATGGCTTTAAAGAAGGCATGGGTTGAGATGTGTAGGAAGGCTAGTTGTGGGAGGTTTAGTCCGATAGTGACTATTATTAGTCCTAGTTGGCTGGATGTTGAGAAAGCAATGATTTTTTTGATGTCATTTTGGGTTAGGGCGCATGTGGCAGCGAATAGGGTTGATAGAGCACCTAGGCATAGGCAGGCAGTTAG
The DNA here is from genome assembly GCF_964034855.1 of Anser brachyrhynchus. Taxonomy (NCBI): domain Eukaryota; kingdom Metazoa; phylum Chordata; class Aves; order Anseriformes; family Anatidae; genus Anser; species Anser brachyrhynchus. The sequence goes on along the minus strand of NW_027663613.1, from coordinate 61,828 downwards.
GGCTGTCTGGTTGGTGGCTAGCAGGGGGTGCATGCGGATGAGCAGGAAGATTCCGGCTACTACTATGGTACTGGAGTGCAGTAGGGCTGATACTGGGGTGGGGCCTTCTATTGCTGCGGGCAGTCATGGGTGGAGTCCAAATTGGGCGGATTTTCCTGCGGCTGCGAGGATTAATCCTATGAGGGGGAGGATTGGGGTTTGGTGGGGGTGTACGGCTTGTTGGATCTCTCAGGTGTTGAATGTTGAAGCTAGTCATGCTATGCTCAGGGTCAGTCCGACGTCTCCGATTCGGTTGTAGATTACGGCTTGTAGGGCGGCGGTGTTGGCATCTGCTCGGCCTTGTCATCAGCCGATGAGAAGGAAGGACATGATTCGTACTCCTTCCCAGCCTACGAATAGGAGGAATATGTTGTTTGCGGTTGTTAGGAGGAGTATGGCGACTAGGAATGTCAGTAGGTAGGTGAAAAATTTTGTTACGTATGGCTCTGAGGCCATGTATCATATGGCGAATTGTAGGATTGATCATGTTACAAATAGGGCGATTGGAAGAAATGTTATTGAGTATTGGTCTATTTTTAGGCTCAGGGGGATTTTAAAGTTTATAATGAATTTTCACTCCCAGTGGCAGGTGACAGATTCTACTCCCGAGTAGATGAATGCGGTTGTAGGGGCTAGGCTAATTAGGAATGCGGTTTTAACAGCGCGGGTGGTGGCTTGTGGGGTGTTTTTAAAGTTTTTAAATAGAAATGGCAGGATGATTGGGGTTAGGAGGATTGTCAGCGTGAGTAGTGTGAGGGAGTTGATTAGTAGTGTGGGGTTCACTACTTTTACTTGGATTTGCACCAAGATGGGTGGTTCCTAAGACCAGTGGATTGCTGTTATTCTTTAAAAGTAAGGGGGCTGAGGTTTTAGGCTCAGATGTAAGAGTTAGCAGCTCTTGTTGGTTAAACCCTCCCCTCGGCAGGTAAGAAGGTTTGAACTTCTATTCTTAGAATCACAGTCTAATGTTTGGTTTAAACTATACTTGCATGAGGGGATTCCGGAGATCAGTTCGGGTTTGAGGATTAGGAGGAATATTGGGATAATGTGGAGTGTTATGAGCAGGTGTTCTCGCGTGGTTGAGTTTTGCATAGATGTGATGTGGGAGGGGATTGAGCCTCGTTGGGTCATTAGTAGTATGAATAAGGTGTAGGAGGCGGTTAGTAGGGTTGCGATTCCTGTTAGGATGATCGTGAAGGCAGATCAGTTGAATAAGGTGATTATAATGGTTAGCTCTGCTATGAGGTTTGTTGTTGGGGGTAAGGCTATGTTTGTTAGATTGGCCAGCAATCATCAGGTAGCTATGAGTGGTAGGAGAGGTTGTAGGCCTCGTGTGAGTAGTAGAATTCGGCTGTGCGTACGTTCATAGTTTGTGTTGGCTAGGCAGAATAGTATGGAGGAAGTTAGTCCATGGGAAATTATTAGGATCATTGCCCCTGAGAATGATCAGTGGGTTTGGATTATTCCTGCGGCGATAACTAGGCCTATGTGGCTAACGGATGAATAAGCGATTAGTGATTTTAGGTCTGTCTGTCGTAGGCAGATTGAGCTAGTCATTAGGGCGCCTCATAGGGCCAGGGTTAGGAAGGGGTAGTGCAGGAGGTTGGACAGTGGGCCCATAAATAGAGTGACTCGTATAATTCCGTATCCTCCTAGCTTTAGTAGTAGGGCGGCGAGGAGTATTGAGCCTGCGATGGGTGCTTCTACGTGGGCTTTTGGCAGTCAGAGGTGTAGGCCGTATAGTGGGGCTTTTACTATGAATGCTATGAGCAGTGCTAGACCTGATAGTATTCCTGTCCATGAGGTGGATAGGGTTGGGTGGGTTAGTTGTAGGGTTGGCAGGTGCAGGGTGCCAATTTTCACGTATAGGTGTATGATTGTGATTAGCAGGGGTAGAGAGCTTACTGGCGTGTAGAATAGCAGGTAGATGCCAGCGCTTAGGCGTTCTGGTTGGTTCCCCCATCGGGTGATTAAGATTAGGGTGGGAATGAGGGTTGCTTCAAATGAGATGTAAAATAGTGCTAGTTCTGTGGTGGAAAAGGCTAGTAGGATGAATGGCTGGACTGCGACTAAGGTTGAGATAAAGATTCGTTTGCGTTGTAGGGGTTCTTGTTGCAGGTGGTTTTGGCTTGCTATGATTATGAGTGGGAGTAGTCAGCAGGATAGTACTAGGAGGGGGGATGAGATTTGGTCAATTCCTGTTCAGTTGGATAAAAATTTGTAGGGGTACTAGGTTGGGATTAATCACTGTAGGCTTAGGGCAGCGATTAGGAGGCTGTATAAGGTGGTGTTAGTCCATAGAAATTTTGGTGGAGACAGCAGGGCTGTTGGAAGAAGTATGATTGTGGGTAGGATGATTTTTAGCATTGCAGGAGGTTTAGGTTGTGTAGATGGTCAGAGCCATGTGTGCGGGTGGAGGCTACTAGGATGGCCAGGCCTGTGCCCGCCTCACACGCTGAGAAGGTTAGCATGAGAATTGGTACCATGGTGAATGAGGAGACTTGGTTTTCGATGGATCATATTGATAGGCCTACGAATATCGATAATATTATGCTTTCAAGGCATAGTAGGGCGGATACTAGGTGGGTTCGGTGGAAGGCTAGCCCTAGTCCGCTGAAAATGAAGGCTGAGTAGAAGCTTAAATGTAGGGGCGACATAAGAAAGTTACAGGGTTGGCTGTAATCTGCTGGGTCGAAACCAGCTATCTTTTTGGTTAGACTAACTTTCTGTTATTCTGCTCATTCTAGGCCCCCTTGAATTCACTCGTAGGCCAGTCCGAGTGTTAGGAGAAGGAGGATCACTACAGTTCAGGTGAGGGTCATTAGGGGGGATTGGAGTTGGACGGCTCATGGCAGGGGGAGTAGGAGGGCGATTTCTAGGTCGAATAGGACGAACAGGATGGCTACTGAGGAAGAATCGGACTGAGAATGGTAATCGAGCAGATCCAAGTGGGTCGAATCCACATTCGTACGGTGAGAGTTTCTCTGAGTCGGGGTTTATTTGGGCGAGTCAGAAGTTTAATGCGGTTAGGGCGGCGCTTAGGATTGATGATAGGGCGAATATGAACATGAGTGCGTTCATTGCTCTCCTCTGGGTTTATACCAGATTCTAGAGATTGGAAGTCAATTGTAATTAATATACTAGAAGAGCAAGATCCTCATCAGTAGATGGTTATGTAGAGGAATAGTCAGATGACGTCTACGAAGTGTCAGTATCAGGCTGCTGCCTCGAATCCGAAGTGGTGGTCTGATGTAAAGTGGAACTTGATCAGTCGGAAGAGGCAGACGGTCAGGAAGGAGGATCCGATGATTACGTGGAGTCCGTGGAATCCAGTGGCAACGAAGAAGGTAGATCCGTAGACGCTATCGGCGATTGAGAATGGGGCTTCGTGGTATTCTATTGCTTGTAGGGCTGTGAAGTAGAATCCCAGGAGGATCGTTAGGGTTAGGGCGTGGATGGCGTGTTTTCGGTTTCCTTCTGTGATGCTGTGATGGGCTCACATTACGGTAACGCCTGAGGCTAGTAGGATGGCTGTGTTTAGTAGGGGGACTTCTATCGGGTTGAGTGGTTTAATTCCTGTTGGGGGTCATTGGCCTCCTAGTTCTGGGGTTGGGGCCAGGCTCGAGTGGAAGAACGCTCAGAAGAACCCTAAGAAGAAGAATGCTTCGGATGTGATGAAAAGGATTATGCCGTATCGTAGGCCTTTTTGGACTGTGGGAGTGTGATGGCCTTGGAAGGTGCTTTCTCGTACAATGTCTCGTCATCATTGGAGTATTACTAGGAGTATTGAGATGAGGCCTAGGGTTAGTAGTATGGATGAGTTGTAGTGGAATCACATGATTAATCCTGAGGTTGTGAGTAGGGCGGCGGCTGCCCCGAAGATTGGTCAAGGGCTTGGGTCAACTATGTGGTATGAGTGTGCTTGGTGTGCCATTAGATGTTTTCTTGTAAGTATAGGCTTAGAAGGAGCACGAAGACGTAGGCCTGGATTATGGCTACTGCTACTTCTAGGATGGTTAGGAGTAGTAGGATGATTATTGTTAGGATGGATACTGCAGGAAGGGTGGGTATTAATGCAATGGAGGCTGTAGAGATGAGTTGGATGAGTAAGTGTCCTGCTGTAAGGTTGGCTGTAAGGCGGACTCCGAGGGCTAGGGGGCGGATTAGTAGGCTGGTTGTTTCGATCAGGATTAGTGCGGGGATTAGGGGTGTAGGGGTACCTTCGGGTAATAGGTGGGCTAAAGAGGCTGATGGTTGGTTTCGTAGGCCTGTTAGTAGTGTGGCGAGCCATAGTGGGAAGGCTAGGGCTATGTTCATAGATAGTTGGGTGGTTGGGGTGAATGTATATGGAAGGAGGCCTAGAAGGTTGATTGTAAGAAGTATGATTATTAGGGATGTAAATATTATGGCTCATTTGTGGCCATTTTTGTTGAGTGGGACTATTAGTTGTTTTGTGATTAGGTGAAGGAGTCATGTTTGGATAGTAGAAAGGCGGTTGTTGATTCATCGGTTGTTTGGGGACGGGAATAGTAGGGCTGGGAAGAGTAGGGATAGTAGGATTAAGGGGATGCCAAATAGATTGGGGCTGGAAAATTGGTCAAAGAAGCTTAGGTTCATGGTCAGGATCATGGTGTGGGTTTGGTAGTGAGGGAGGTCTTATTTGATGGGGGGTTGGTTGTGGTGAAGGCTAGTAGTTTTGGTTGGATGAGGAGTGCTAGGGTTAATCAGGTTATAATTATGATTGAAAATCATGGTGCGGGGTTAAGCTGTGGCATATCATTAAGGAGGGGGAAGTCCCTCTTTGGCTAGCTTAAAAGGCTAGTGCTGTTGCATAGCTTCTTAATGATTAGGATGATGATAGAAGGGACGATCAGGCCTCGAAATGTGGGAGTGGGGTTGATTCTACTACAATGGGTATGTAGCTGTGATTAGCCCCGCAAATTTCTGAGCATTGTCCGTAAAAAATCCCAGGCCGGGTGGTAATGAATGAAGTTTGGTTTAGTCGGCCTGGGATTGCGTCTGTTTTAACTCCGAGCGTTGGGACTGCTCAGGAGTGGAGTACGTCTCCTGCAGTAATGATCACGCGGATGGGGGATTCTATTGGGATAACTACGCGGTGGTCAACTTCTAGCAGTCGGAAGTGGCCGTTGGGTAAGTCTGGGGTGGGCACTATGTAGGAGTCGAATGATAGGTCTTTGAAGTCTGTGTATTCGTAGCTTCAGTATCATTGGTGGCCGATGGCTTTTAGGGTGAGGTCTGGTTCATCGATTTTGTCCATTATGTAGAGGATTTGTAGGGATGGGAGGGCGAGGAGTACCAGGACGATAGCAGGTAGGATTGTCCAGATCAGCTCTACTTCTTGGGCGTCTACAGCATTGGACGAGAGTTTTTCTGTTAGTATGTGGGCTAAAAGGTAGAGAACTAGGCTGCAGATAGCTAGGGCAACGATTAGGGCGTGGTCGTGGAATTCAACGAGTTCTTCTATGATGGGTGATGAGGCGTCTTGGAATCCTAGTTGGGAGTGGTTGGCCACATGAGATGTACAGGATTTTTACCTGTGATTTAGTCTTGACAAGGCTATGTAATTGGTTTACTAACGTCTCATAAGAAAGAAGCATGAGCGGTTAATGCAGTTGGCTTGAAACCAGCATGTGAGGGTTCGATTCCTTCCTTTCTTGTACTTGGACGAAGGCCGGTTCCTCGAAAGTATGGTATGGGGGAGGGCAGCCGTGGATTCATTCAACGTTTGTGGTAGTTAGTTCTGGTTGTAGGACTTTTCGTTTGGCCGGAAAGGCTTCTCAGATGATGAATATTAGTATGATTACGGCTACTATTGAGATTAGGGAGCCGATGGAGGAAATGGTGTTTCATAGTGTGTAGGCGTCGGGATAGTCCGAGTATCGTCGGGGTATTCCTGCTAGGCCTAGGAAGTGCTGGGGGAAGAACGTTAGGTTTACTCCTGTAAATATTACCCCGAAGTGGGCTTTTGCTCATGTTTGGTGTAGGGTAAACCCAGTGAGTAGTGGGAATCAGTGAGTAAATCCTGCTAGAATGGCAAAGACGGCGCCTATGGATAGGACGTAGTGGAAGTGGGCAACTACGTAGTACGTGTCGTGCAGGGCGATGTCTAGGGAAGAGTTTGCAAGAACGATTTCTGTTAATCCTCCGATGGTAAATAGGAAGATAAATCCTAGAGCTCATAGTATTGGGGGGGTCTCATTTGATTGTTCCTCCGTGCAGGGTGGCTAGTCAGCTAAATACTTTGATTCCGGTAGGGATGGCAATGATTATAGTGGCTGATGTAAAGTAGGCTCGGGTATCAACGTCTATTCCTACTGTAAACATGTGGTGAGCTCAGACGATGAATCCTAGGAAGCCGATGGATAGTATGGCTCAGACTATTCCCATGTAGCCGAAGGGCTCCTTTTTGCCTGAGTAGTACGTGACTACGTGTGAGATGATTCCAAACCCCGGTAGGATCAGAATATAGACTTCTGGGTGTCCGAAGAATCAGAATAGGTGTTGGTACAGGATTGGGTCTCCTCCTCCAGCGGGGTCGAAGAATGTGGTGTTTAGGTTTCGATCAGTTAGTAATATTGTAATACCGGCGGCGAGTACGGGGAGTGATAGAAGGAGTAGGATGGCGGTAATTAGTACGGATCAGACAAATAGTGGGGTTTGGTATTGTGAGAGTGCGGGGGGTTTTATGTTGATGGCTGTGGTGATAAAGTTGATGGCCCCAAGGATGGAGGAGATACCGGCTAAGTGGAGTGAGAAGATAGCCAGGTCTACTGAAGCTCCGGCGTGGGCAAGGTTACCTGCTAGGGGAGGGTAGACAGTTCAGCCTGTGCCGGCGCCAGCTTCTACAGTGGATGAGGCTAGTAGGAGGAGGAATGATGGGGGGAGGAGTCAAAAGCTTATGTTGTTTATTCGCGGGAATGCTATGTCGGGGGCACCGATTATGAGGGGGACTAATCAGTTGCCGAATCCTCCGATCATGATGGGTATGACTATAAAGAAGCTTATTACAAAGGCGTGAGCGGTAACGATTACATTGTAAATTTGGTCGTCGCCTAGGAGAGTTCCTGGTTGTCCTAGTTCTGCGCGGATTAATAGGCTGAGTGCGGTGCTGACTATTCCTGCTCATGCCCCGAAGATGAGGTACAGGGTGCCAATATCCTTATGGTTAGTGGAAAATAGTCATCGGTTGATGAAGGTGACGGGTAAGATGGCTGAGTGTTGAAGCGTTAGGCTGTAGTCCTTTTTACAGAGGTTTAATTCCTCTTCTTATCGGCTCTGTAGTGAAATTCATGTTGAGTTGCAAGCTCATCGATGCGCACTAGGGTGCGTCAGGGTCTTTGTAGGCAGAAGCCAATTGGTTTAGGCATTTAGCTGTTAACTAGAGTTTTGTGGGATCGAAGCCCATCTGTCTAGGGAGGCTTTAGCTTAATTAAAGCGTCTGACTTGCATTCAGAAGATACAGGTTAATATTCTGTAAGTCTTAATGTGCAGAAACTAAGAGGGTTTAACTCTTATTTAAGGCTTTGAAGGCCTTCGGTTTGGGGTGTTATCCTAAGTTTCTAGACAATGGCATGTATTATTGGGGACAGGGGAAGTAAGAGGATTGATAGTGAGGCAAGGACCGCAGTAGGTGTGCTTGGGGCTTTGCTAGTGTATCATTGTTTTATGTGGTTAGAGGAGTTGGGGGGAAGGGTAATTGTTGAGTGGTATGCGAGGCGTAGGTAGAAGAAGAGGCTGAGCAGTGATAGCATGGCAATTGCCATGGCTGCTGGTGTTATTTCCTGTTTAGTTAGTTCTTGGATGATAAGTCACTTTGGTATAAAGCCTGTTAATGGGGGGAGGCCTGCTAGGGATAAAAGTACTAGTATTAGGGTGGCGTTTAGCACTGGGGTTTTTGTTCATGAGGTTGTGATCATGGATAGGTTAAGGGCTTTGATTTTGTTAAGGGCTAGGAATACGGCTGATGTTATGATTGTGTATAGGTAGAAGGTAAGTAAGGCCAATTTGGGGCTGTAAACTAGGATGATGGCGATTCAGCCTAAGTGGGAGATGGACGAGAAGGCTAGGATTTTGCGTGTTTGTGTTTGGTTCAGTCCTATTCAGCCTCCTAGTGCTGTTGAGGCTAGGGCCATGGCGGTGAGTAGAGCTGGGTCGAGGGATTTGGATGTTAGTAGGAGCAGGGTTAGTGGGGGGAATTTTATGAGGGTCGAGAGTAGCAGGGCTGTTATTAGTGGCGATCCTTGTAGTACTTCTGGGAATCAGAAGTGAAATGGCACTAGGCCCAGTTTAATAGCGATTGCTGCTGTCAGTAGTAGACAGGAGGTTGGGTGGTTTATTTGTGTGATGTCTCATTGGCCAGTGACTCAGGCATTGGTTATGCTAGAGAATAGGACCAGGGCGGAAGCAGCTGCTTGGGTTAGGAAGTATTTCGTTGCGGCTTCTACTGCTCGTGGGTGGTGGGATTTGGCAATTAGGGGAATGATGGCTAGTGTGTTGATCTCCAGTCCTGTCCAGGCCAGAACTCAGTGGTTGCTGGAAATTGTGATTGTGGTGCCCAAGATGAGGCTGAAGGTTATGATTGGGGTCGCGTAAGGGTTCATTAGTAGAGGAGGGGGTTAAACCATCATTTTCGGGGTATGGGCCCGATAGCTTGATTAGCTGACTCTACTAGAAAATAATATAAGGGAAGTATGGAGAATTTTGATTTCTCTTGTGTGGGTTCAATTCCTACTTTTCTAAGGTCAACAGGAAATGAGAGGGCTGTTATACCTCTATGTTCACTTTATCATAGTGACCCTTTGTAGTTCAGGCACATTTCCTTATGTAAGGAGGTAGGCCTGCATAGCAGATAGGTATGCTGATGTGTCAGAGGCACAGAGCTAGTGTGAGGGGTAGGAAGTTTTTTCATAGTAGGTGCATTAGTTGGTCATATCGGAATCGTGGGTATGAAGCTCGGACCCATAAGAAACCAGAAGATAGTAGGAGGACTTTTGTGGCTAGGATGATGGGGAATAGTTCTGTGGGTGGCCCTAGGGCGCTTGGGTTTAGGAATATGATGGCTGTAAGTGTATTTATTAGCATAATGTTCGCATATTCAGCTAGGAAGAATAAGGCGAAGGGTCCTGCGGCGTATTCAACGTTAAACCCTGAGACTAGCTCAGATTCACCCTCTGTGAGGTCAAAAGGAGCTCGGTTTGTCTCTGCTAGGGTGGATACGTATCATATTATTGCTAGGGGTCATGAGGAGAAAATGAAGTATAGAGGCTCCTGTGCGACGGCAAAGGAGCTGAGTGTGTAGCTTCCGCTTAGTATGATTATTGATAGCAGGATTATGGCCAGTGTCACTTCGTATGAAATGGTCTGTGCTACTGCCCGTAGGGCTCCGATTAGTGCGTATTTTGAGTTCGAGGCTCAGCCTGATCATAGGACTGAGTAGACGGCTAGGCTTGACATGGCTATTAGGAAGAGAACTCCGAGGTTTAGATCTGCTAGGGGAAATGGGAGTGGTAGTGGTGCTCAAGTGGTGAGGGCTAGGACAAGGGCTAGTATTGGTATCAGAATGAATAGAAGTGGGGAAGAGGTAGAGGGTCGGATGGGCTCTTTGGTAAATAGTTTCAGTCCGTCCGCAAATGGTTGAAGTAGGCCAAAAGGCCCGACAACGTTAGGGCCTTTGCGGGATTGTATGTAGCTTAGGATTTTCCGTTCTACTAGGGTTAGGAAGGCTACGGCAATCAGGATTGGGATGATGTACAGGAGGGATATAACGAGGCAGCTTAGTGTTGTTATTTGAATCATGGGTGAAGCTAGGGAGAGGATTTGAACCTCTGGGGAAAGGGCTTAAGCCTTCTGCACTTGCCGGGCTCTGCCACTCTAGCTGGTCCTTTTCTAGGATTGAAAGTGGTGGGGGAAGGCCCTCTTCACGGGTTAGTTGGTTTCACTGCTTAGAGGGGGGGGGGGGGGCGTGCTTGTGGTATTGGCCCCACTTTCCCGGTCCTTTCGTACTGGGGAGAGTGTGTCATAGATAGAAACCGACCTGGATTGCTCCGGTCTGAACTCAGATCACGTAGGACTGTTAATCGTTGAACAAACGAACCCTTAATAGCGGCTGCACCATTAGGATGTCCTGATCCAACATCGAGGTCGTAAACCCCCCTGTCGATATGGGCTCTTGAGGGGGATTGCGCTGTTATCCCTGGGGTAGCTTGGTCCATTAATCAATTATATTGGGTCTGGTCACTGTTAGCACTTTGAGGGGTAGCTCTAGGTAAAGAGGTATGGTCTTGTTTTTGGAGGATTTGTTCTCCTCCAAGGTCGCCCCAACCGAAAAATATCGACCAGGCTCTGCGATGGTAGTGGCCCCAGTGGGGTTGATTGAGGATTCGCGGTGGTCGTTGATTTTTAAGTTCCACAGGGTCTTCTCGTCTTATGTTCACATCCCCGCTTTTGCACGGGGAGATCAATTTCACTGATTATCTGTGAGAGACAGTTAAGACCTCGTTTAGCCATTCATACAAGTCTCGATTTATGGGACAATTGATTGCGCTACCTTTGCACGGTTAGGATACCGCGGCCGTTAAACCTAAGTCACCGGGCAGGCATCACCTTCAATACTTGTTTAATTTGCTGAAGGCTATGTTTTTGGTAAACAGTCGGGCCTTATTAATTTGCCGAGTTCCTTTCACAGATTTTAATCGCTCTTATAGGCGCTCCTGAGTCGGGTTAACAGGGTTAGTTAATACGTGGTCTTGTAGGGGTTTTTGTATCTGTCTAGGTCTGTTAATAATGTTTCTATGTAAGCTTGCGCCGTTAGAGGGGTGTGGCCCTGTACATGAGGGGCCTAGGATGATTCCTAGGATTGTTATGAGGATGGCAGCGGTTTTGGTGATAAGGGGTATGGTTATTGGGGGGTTTTGGTTGGTGTGATGAAAGAGGTAATGATTATTCCTGCTGTAATGCTGCCTAGGGCGAGTCGGGTTAGGGGGGCGGTGATTAGTGGGTTGTTTTCGTTTATTGATACTATTGGGGGGATTCGGGTTTGTCCAGCTTGGACTAGGATGGTTATGCGGATGCTGTAGGTTGCGGTGAATGCTGTGTCTATAAGGGTTAGGAGTAGGGCTCAAGTATTTAGGTATGATGTGTTTAAGCTTTCGATGATGAGGTCTTTTGAGTAGAATCCGGCTAGGAATGGGGTTCCTATCAGCGCCAGGTTTCCGATGGTTAGGCAGGAAGTAGTGACTGGGAGTATTTTCTGTAGGCCTCCTATCTTTCGGATATCTTGTTCTCCGTTTAGGTTGTGGATGATAGACCCTGAGCATAGGAATAGTATGGCTTTAAAGAAGGCATGGGTTGAGATGTGTAGGAAGGCTAGTTGTGGGAGGTTTAGTCCGATAGTGACTATTATTAGTCCTAGTTGGCTGGATGTTGAGAAAGCAATGATTTTTTTGATGTCATTTTGGGTTAGGGCGCATGTGGCAGCGAATAGGGTTGATAGAGCACCTAGGCATAGGCAGGCAGTTAGGGCTGTCTGGTTGGTGGCTAGCAGGGGGTGCATGCGGATGAGCAGGAAGATTCCGGCTACTACTATGGTACTGGAGTGCAGTAGGGCTGATACTGGGGTGGGGCCTTCTATTGCTGCGGGCAGTCATGGGTGGAGTCCAAATTGGGCGGATTTTCCTGCGGCTGCGAGGATTAATCCTATGAGGGGGAGGATTGGGGTTTGGTGGGGGTGTACGGCTTGTTGGATCTCTCAGGTGTTGAATGTTGAAGCTAGTCATGCTATGCTCAGGGTCAGTCCGACGTCTCCGATTCGGTTGTAGATTACGGCTTGTAGGGCGGCGGTGTTGGCATCTGCTCGGCCTTGTCATCAGCCGATGAGAAGGAAGGACATGATTCGTACTCCTTCCCAGCCTACGAATAGGAGGAATATGTTGTTTGCGGTTGTTAGGAGGAGTATGGCGACTAGGAATGTCAGTAGGTAGGTGAAAAATTTTGTTACGTATGGCTCTGAGGCCATGTATCATATGGCGAATTGTAGGATTGATCATGTTACAAATAGGGCGATTGGAAGAAATGTTATTGAGTATTGGTCTATTTTTAGGCTCAGGGGGATTTTAAAGTTTATAATGAATTTTCACTCCCAGTGGCAGGTGACAGATTCTACTCCCGAGTAGATGAATGCGGTTGTAGGGGCTAGGCTAATTAGGAATGCGGTTTTAACAGCGCGGGTGGTGGCTTGTGGGGTGTTTTTAAAGTTTTTAAATAGAAATGGCAGGATGATTGGGGTTAGGAGGATTGTCAGCGTGAGTAGTGTGAGGGAGTTGATTAGTAGTGTGGGGTTCACTACTTTTACTTGGATTTGCACCAAGATGGGTGGTTCCTAAGACCAGTGGATTGCTGTTATCCTTTAAAAGTAAGGGGGCTGAGGTTTTAGGCTCAGATGTAAGAGTTAGCAGCTCTTGTTGGTTAAACCCTCCCCTCAGCAGGTAAGAAGGTTTGAACTTCTATTCTTAGAATCACAGTCTAATGTTTGGTTTAAACTATACTTGCATGAGGGGATTCCGGAGATCAGTTCGGGTTTGAGGATTAGGAGGAATATTGGGATAATGTGGAGTGTTATGAGCAGGTGTTCTCGCGTGGTTGAGTTTTGCATAGATGTGATGTGGGAGGGGATTGAGCCTCGTTGGGTCATTAGTAGTATGAATAAGGTGTAGGAGGCGGTTAGTAGGGTTGCGATTCCTGTTAGGATGATCGTGAAGGCAGATCAGTTGAATAAGGTGATTATAATGGTTAGCTCTGCTATGAGGTTTGTTGTTGGGGGTAAGGCTATGTTTGTTAGATTGGCCAGCAATCATCAGGTAGCTATGAGTGGTAGGAGAGGTTGTAGGCCTCGTGTGAGTAGTAGAATTCGGCTGTGCGTACGTTCATAGTTTGTGTTGGCTAGGCAGAATAGTATGGAGGAAGTTAGTCCATGGGAAATTATTAGGATCATTGCCCCTGAGAATGATCAGTGGGTTTGGATTATTCCTGCGGCGATAACTAGGCCTATGTGGCTAACGGATGAATAAGCGATTAGTGATTTTAGGTCTGTCTGTCGTAGGCAGATTGAGCTAGTCATTAGGGCGCCTCATAGGGCCAGGGTTAGGAAGGGGTAGTGCAGGAGGTTGGACAGTGGGCCCATAAATAGAGTGACTCGTATAATTCCGTATCCTCCTAGCTTTAGTAGTAGGGCGGCGAGGAGTATTGAGCCTGCGATGGGTGCTTCTACGTGGGCTTTTGGCAGTCAGAGGTGTAGGCCGTATAGTGGGGCTTTTACTATGAATGCTATGAGCAGTGCTAGACCTGATAGTATTCCTGTCCATGAGGTGGATAGGGTTGGGTGGGTTAGTTGTAGGGTTGGCAGGTGCAGGGTGCCAATTTTCACGTATAGGTGTATGATTGTGATTAGCAGGGGTAGAGAGCTTACTGGCGTGTAGAATAGCAGGTAGATGCCAGCGCTTAGGCGTTCTGGTTGGTTCCCCCATCGGGTGATTAAGATTAGGGTGGGAATGAGGGTTGCTTCAAATGAGATGTAAAATAGTGCTAGTTCTGTGGTGGAAAAGGCTAGTAGGATGAATGGCTGGACTGCGACTAAGGTTGAGATAAAGATTCGTTTGCGTTGTAGGGGTTCTTGTTGCAGGTGGTTTTGGCTTGCTATGATTATGAGTGGGAGTAGTCAGCAGGATAGTACTAGGAGGGGGGATGAGATTTGGTCAATTCCTGTTCAGTTGGATAAAAATTTGTAGGGGTAGTAGGTTGGGATTAATCACTGTAGGCTTAGGGCAGCGATTAGGAGGCTGTATAAGGTGGTGTTAGTCCATAGAAATTTTGGTGGAGACAGCAGGGCTGTTGGAAGAAGTATGATTGTGGGTAGGATGATTTTTAGCATTGCAGGAGGTTTAGGTTGTGTAGATGGTCAGAGCCATGTGTGCGGGTGGAGGCTACTAGGATGGCCAGGCCTGTGCCCGCCTCACACGCTGAGAAGGTTAGCATGAGAATTGGTACCATGGTGAATGAGGAGACTTGGTTTTCGATGGATCATATTGATAGGCCTACGAATATCGATAATATTATGCTTTCAAGGCATAGTAGGGCGGATACTAGGTGGGTTCGGTGGAAGGCTAGCCCTAGTCCGCTGAAAATGAAGGCTGAGTAGAAGCTTAAATGTAGGGGCGACATAAGAAAGTTACAGGGTTGGCTGTAATCTGCTGGGTCGAAACCAGCTATCTTTTTGGTTAGACTAACTTTCTGTTATTCTGCTCATTCTAGGCCCCCTTGAATTCACTCGTAGGCCAGTCCGAGTGTTAGGAGAAGGAGGATCACTACAGTTCAGGTGAGGGTCATTAGGGGGGATTGGAGTTGGACGGCTCATGGCAGGGGGAGTAGGAGGGCGATTTCTAGGTCGAATAGGACGAACAGGATGGCTACTGAGGAAGAATCGGACTGAGAATGGTAATCGAGCAGATCCAAGTGGGTCGAATCCACATTCGTACGGTGAGAGTTTCTCTGAGTCGGGGTTTATTTGGGCGAGTCAGAAGTTTAATGCGGTTAGGGCGGCGCTTAGGATTGATGATAGGGCGAATATGAACATGAGTGCGTTCATTGCTCTCCTCTGGGTTTATACCAGATTCTAGAGATTGGAAGTCAATTGTAATTAATATACTAGAAGAGCAAGATCCTCATCAGTAGATGGTTATGTAGAGGAATAGTCAGATGACGTCTACGAAGTGTCAGTATCAGGCTGCTGCCTCGAATCCGAAGTGGTGGTCTGATGTAAAGTGGAACTTGATCAGTCGGAAGAGGCAGACGGTCAGGAAGGAGGATCCGATGATTACGTGGAGTCCGTGGAATCCAGTGGCAACGAAGAAGGTAGATCCGTAGACGCTATCAGCGATTGAGAATGGGGCTTCGTGGTATTCTATTGCTTGTAGGGCTGTGAAGTAGAATCCCAAGAGGATCGTTAGGGTTAGGGCGTGGATGGCATGTTTTCGGTTTCCTTCTGTGATGCTGTGATGGGCTCACGTTACGGTAACGCCTGAGGCTAGTAGGATGGCTGTGTTTAGTAGGGGGACTTCTATCGGGTTGAGTGGTTTAATTCCTGTTGGGGGTCATTGGCCTCCTAGTTCTGGGGTTGGGGCCAGGCTCGAGTGGAAGAACGCTCAGAAGAACCCTAAGAAGAAGAATGCTTCGGATGTGATGAAAAGGATTATGCCGTATCGTAGGCCTTTTTGGACTGTGGGAGTGTGATGGCCTTGGAAGGTGCTTTCTCGTACAATGTCTCGTCATCATTGGAGTATTACTAGGAGTATTGAGATGAGGCCTAGGGTTAGTAGTATGGATGAGTTGTAGTGGAATCACATGATTAATCCTGAGGTTGTGAGTAGGGCGGCGGCTGCCCCGAAGATTGGTCAAGGGCTTGGGTCAACTATGTGGTATGAGTGTGCTTGGTGTGCCATTAGATGTTTTCTTGTAAGTATAGGCTTAGAAGGAGCACGAAGACGTAGGCCTGGATTATGGCTACTGCTACTTCTAGGATGGTTAGGAGTAGTAGGATGATTATTGTTAGGATGGATACTGCAGGAAGGGTGGGTATTAATGCAATGGAGGCTGTAGAGATGAGTTGGATGAGTAAGTGTCCTGCTGTAAGGTTGGCTGTAAGGCGGACTCCGAGGGCTAGGGGGCGGATTAGTAGGCTGGTTGTTTCGATCAGGATTAGTGCGGGGATTAGGGGTGTAGGGGTACCTTCGGGTAATAGGTGGGCTAAAGAGGCTGATGGTTGGTTTCGTAGGCCTGTTAGTAGTGTGGCGAGCCATAGTGGGAAGGCTAGGGCTATGTTCATAGATAGTTGGGTGGTTGGGGTGAATGTATATGGAAGGAGGCCTAGAAGGTTGATTGTAAGAAGTATGATTATTAGGGATGTAAATATTATGGCTCATTTGTGGCCATTTTTGTTGAGTGGGACTATTAGTTGTTTTGTGATTAGGTGAAGGAGTCATGTTTGGATAGTAGAAAGGCGGTTGTTGATTCATCGGTTGTTTGGGGACGGGAATAGTAGGGCTGGGAAGAGTAGGGATAGTAGGATTAAGGGGATGCCAAATAGATTGGGGCTGGAAAATTGGTCAAAGAAGCTTAGGTTCATGGTCAGGATCATGGTGTGGGTTTGGTAGTGAGGGAGGTCTTATTTGATGGGGGGTTGGTTGTGGTGAAGGCTAGTAGTTTTGGTTGGATGAGGAGTGCTAGGGTTAATCAGGTTATAATTATGATTGAAAATCATGGTGCGGGGTTAAGCTGTGGCATATCATTAAGGAGGGGGAAGTCCCTCTTTGGCTAGCTTAAAAGGCTAGTGCTGTTGCATAGCTTCTTAATGATTAGGATGATGATAGAAGGGACGATCAGGCCTCGAAATGTGGGAGTGGGGTTGATTCTACTACAATGGGTATGTAGCTGTGATTAGCCCCGCAAATTTCTGAGCATTGTCCGTAAAAAATCCCAGGCCGGGTGGTAATGAATGAAGTTTGGTTTAGTCGGCCTGGGATTGCGTCTGTTTTAACTCCGAGCGTTGGGACTGCTCAGGAGTGGAGTACGTCTCCTGCAGTAATGATCACGCGGATGGGGGATTCTATTGGGATAACTACGCGGTGGTCAACTTCTAGCAGTCGGAAGTGGCCGTTGGGTAAGTCTGGGGTGGGCACTATGTAGGAGTCGAATGATAGGTCTTTGAAGTCTGTGTATTCGTAGCTTCAGTATCATTGGTGGCCGATGGCTTTTAGGGTGAGGTCTGGTTCATCGATTTTGTCCATTATGTAGAGGATTTGTAGGGATGGGAGGGCGAGGAGTACCAGGACGATAGCAGGTAGGATTGTCCAGATCAGCTCTACTTCTTGGGCGTCTACAGCATTGGACGAGAGTTTTTCTGTTAGTATGTGGGCTAAAAGGTAGAGAACTAGGCTGCAGATAGCTAGGGCAACGATTAGGGCGTGGTCGTGGAATTCAACGAGTTCTTCTATGATGGGTGATGAGGCGTCTTGGAATCCTAGTTGGGAGTGGTTGGCCACATGAGATGTACAGGATTTTTACCTGTGATTTAGTCTTGACAAGGCTATGTAATTGGTTTACTAACGTCTCATAAGAAAGAAGCATGAGCGGTTAATGCAGTTGGCTTGAAACCAGCATGTGAGGGTTCGATTCCTTCCTTTCTTGTACTTGGACGAAGGCCGGTTCCTCGAAAGTATGGTATGGGGGAGGGCAGCCGTGGATTCATTCAACGTTTGTGGTAGTTAGTTCTGGTTGTAGGACTTTTCGTTTGGCCGGAAAGGCTTCTCAGATGATGAATATTAGTATGATTACGGCTACTATTGAGATTAGGGAGCCGATGGAGGAAATGGTGTTTCATAGTGTGTAGGCGTCGGGATAGTCCGAGTATCGTCGGGGTATTCCTGCTAGGCCTAGGAAGTGCTGGGGGAAGAACGTTAGGTTTACTCCTGTAAATATTACCCCGAAGTGGGCTTTTGCTCATGTTTGGTGTAGGGTAAACCCAGTGAGTAGTGGGAATCAGTGAGTAAATCCTGCTAGAATGGCAAAGACGGCGCCTATGGATAGGACGTAGTGGAAGTGGGCAACTACGTAGTACGTGTCGTGCAGGGCGATGTCTAGGGAAGAGTTTGCAAGAACGATTCCTGTTAATCCTCCGATGGTAAATAGGAAGATAAATCCTAGAGCTCATAGTATTGGGGGGGTCTCATTTGATTGTTCCTCCGTGCAGGGTGGCTAGTCAGCTAAATACTTTGATTCCGGTAGGGATGGCAATGATTATAGTGGCTGATGTAAAGTAGGCTCGGGTATCAACGTCTATTCCTACTGTAAACATGTGGTGAGCTCAGACGATGAATCCTAGGAAGCCGATGGATAGTATGGCTCAGACTATTCCCATGTAGCCGAAGGGCTCCTTTTTGCCTGAGTAGTACGTGACTACGTGTGAGATGATTCCGAACCCCGGTAGGATCAGAATATAGACTTCTGGGTGTCCGAAGAATCAGAATAGGTGTTGGTACAGGATTGGGTCTCCTCCTCCAGCGGGGTCGAAGAATGTGGTGTTTAGGTTTCGATCAGTTAGTAATATTGTAATACCGGCGGCGAGTACGGGGAGTGATAGAAGGAGTAGGATGGCGGTAATTAGTACGGATCAGACAAATAGTGTCCACTTCCACTACGTCCTATCCATAGGCGCCGTCTTTGCCATTCTAGCAGGATTTACTCACTGATTCCCACTACTCACTGGGTTTACCCTACACCAAACATGAGCAAAAGCCCACTTCGGGGTAATATTTACAGGAGTAAACCTAACGTTCTTCCCCCAGCACTTCCTAGGCCTAGCAGGAATACCCCGACGATACTCGGACTATCCCGACGCCTACACACTATGAAACACCATTTCCTCCTAGTCCTAGGACTTAGAGAAACTCCAGTACTAAAAATAGTAAACACAAGCAATAATTTCATATACTTCACTCTCACTCACCACTCAACTATCAGCTAACCACACCCCCGTCCACATAGCTTAACACAAAGCATGGCACTGAAGTTGCCAAGATGGCATAAAACATGCCTGCGGACAAAAGACTTAGTCCTAACCTTACGGTTGGTTTTTGCTAAATATATACATGCAAGTATCCGCGCCCCAGTGTAAACGCCCTCGACCACCTACCCCCATACAGGCCTTGAGGAGCGGGTATCAGGCACACCCAAGTAGTAGCCCAAGACGCCTCGCTAAGCCACGCCCCCACGGGTATTCAGCAGTAATTAACATTAAGCAATGAGTGCAAACTTGACTTAGTTATAGCAACAGCCTAACTTCAAGGGTTGGTAAATCTTGTGCCAGCCACCGCGGTCATACAAGAAACCCAAATCAACCGTCCTATTGACACGGCGTAAAGAGTGGTAAAATGCCTATCCTAGCTAACTAAGATCAAAATGCAACTGAGCTGTCATAAGCCCAAGATGCACCTAAACACACCATTAAGATGATCTTAGGAACTAACGACTGATTTAAACCCACGAAAGCCAGGGCCCAAACTGGGATTAGATACCCCACTATGCCTGGCCCTAAATCTTGATACTTACTTTACCGAAGTATCCGCCAGAGAACTACGAGCACAAACGCTTAAAACTCTAAGGACTTGGCGGTGCCCCAAACCCACCTAGAGGAGCCTGTTCTACAATCGATAATCCCCGATTAACCCAACCACCCCTTGCCAACACAGCCTACATACCGCCGTCGCCAGCCCACCTCGAATGAGAGCACAACAGTGGACACAATAGCACCCCGCTAATAAGACAGGTCAAGGTATAGCCTATGGAGTGGAAGAAATGGGCTACATTCCCTATTCATAGGGCACACGGAAAGAAGCGTGAAACCACTTCTGGAAGGCGGATTTAGCAGTAAAGTGGGACAATAGAGCCTACTTTAAGCCGGCCCTGGGGCACGTACATACCGCCCGTCACCCTCCTCAAAAGCCACATCCCACATAACTAATACCATAAATACGCTGAAGATGAGGTAAGTCGTAACAAGGTAAGTGTACCGGAAGGTGTACTTAGAATATCAAGACGTAGCTATAACACCAAAGCACTCAGCTTACACCTGAAAGATATCTACTAGACCGGATCGTCTTGAAGCCCCCCCTCTAGCTCAACCACACAAATAGTACACCAAAACTAAAGAATTTACTAAACTAATTAAACTAAAGCATTTTACAGTCTTAGTATAGGCGATAGAAAAGACACTTAGACGCGATAGAGACCCCAGTACCGTAAGGGAAAGATGAAATAGCAGTGAAACAATCAAAGCGACAGACAGCAAAGATCAACCCTTGTACCTTTTGCATCATGGTTTAGCGAGAACAACCAAGCAAAGTGAACTAAAGTTTGCCCCCCCGAAACCCAAGCGAGCTACTTTCAAGCAGTTAAAGAGAGCGAACCCGTCTCTGTTGCAAAAGAGTGGGATGACTTGTCAGTAGAGGTGAAAAGCCAACCGAGCTGGGTGATAGCTGGTTACCTGTGAAACGAATCTAAGTTCCCCCTTAATCCTCCCTACCGGACATCCTGAACCCTAATGAGATGATTAAGAGCTATTTAATGGAGGGACAGCTCCATTAAAAAAGGACACAACCTCGACTAGCGGATAATTCTTACTACTGATCCTACCGTGGGCCCTAAAGCAGCCATCAAAAAAGAGTGCGTCAAAGCTCCACCACCTAAAAATACCAAAATAAGATGATTCCCTTATCACAAACAGGTCAACCTATGAATATAGGAGAATTAATGCTAAAATAAGTAACTCAGGGCCACACCCCTCTAACGGCGCAAGCTTACATAGAAACATTATTAACAGACCTAGACAGATACAAAAACCCCTACAAGACCACGTATTAACTAACCCTGTTAACCCGACTCAGGAGCGCCTATAAGAGCGATTAAAATCTGTGAAAGGAACTCGGCAAATTAATAAGGCCCGACTGTTTACCAAAAACATAGCCTTCAGCAAATTAAACAAGTATTGAAGGTGATGCCTGCCCGGTGACTTAGGTTTAACGGCCGCGGTATCCTAACCGTGCAAAGGTAGCGCAATCAATTGTCCCATAAATCGAGACTTGTATGAATGGCTAAACGAGGTCTTAACTGTCTCTCACAGATAATCAGTGAAATTGATCTCCCCGTGCAAAAGCGGGGATGTGAACATAAGACGAGAAGACCCTGTGGAACTTAAAAATCAACGACCACCGCGAATCCTCAATCAACCCCACTGGGGCCACTACCATCGCAGAGCCTGGTCGATATTTTTCGGTTGGGGCGACCTTGGAGGAGAACAAATCCTCCAAAAACAAGACCATACCTCTTTACCTAGAGCTACCCCTCAAAGTGCTAACAGTGACCAGACCCAATATAATTGATTAATGGACCAAGCTACCCCAGGGATAACAGCGCAATCCCCCTCAAGAGCCCATATCGACAGGGGGGTTTACGACCTCGATGTTGGATCAGGACATCCTAATGGTGCAGCCGCTATTAAGGGTTCGTTTGTTCAACGATTAACAGTCCTACGTGATCTGAGTTCAGACCGGAGCAATCCAGGTCGGTTTCTATCTATGACACACTCTCCCCAGTACGAAAGGACCGGGAAAGTGGGGCCAATACCACAAGCACGCCCCCCCCCCCCCTCTAAGCAGTGAAACCAACTAAACCGTGAAGAGGGCCTTCCCCCACCACTTTCAATCCTAGAAAAGGACCAGCTAGAGTGGCAGAGCCCGGCAAGTGCAGAAGGCTTAAGCCCTTTCCCCAGAGGTTCAAATCCTCTCCCTAGCTTCACCCATGATTCAAATAACAACACTAAGCTGCCTCGTTATATCCCTCCTATACATCATCCCAATCCTGATTGCCGTAGCCTTCCTAACCCTAGTAGAACGGAAAATCCTAAGCTACATACAATCCCGCAAAGGCCCTAACGTTGTCGGGCCTTTTGGCCTACTTCAACCATTTGCGGACGGACTGAAACTATTTACCAAAGAGCCCATCCGACCCTCTACCTCTTCCCCACTTCTATTCATTCTGATACCAATACTAGCCCTTGTCCTAGCCCTCACCACTTGAGCACCACTACCACTCCCATTTCCCCTAGCAGATCTAAACCTCGGAGTTCTCTTCCTAATAGCCATGTCAAGCCTAGCCGTCTACTCAGTCCTATGATCAGGCTGAGCCTCGAACTCAAAATACGCACTAATCGGAGCCCTACGGGCAGTAGCACAGACCATTTCATACGAAGTGACACTGGCCATAATCCTGCTATCAATAATCATACTAAGCGGAAGCTACACACTCAGCTCCTTTGCCGTCGCACAGGAGCCTCTATACTTCATTTTCTCCTCATGACCCCTAGCAATAATATGATACGTATCCACCCTAGCAGAGACAAACCGAGCTCCTTTTGACCTCACAGAGGGTGAATCTGAGCTAGTCTCAGGGTTTAACGTTGAATACGCCGCAGGACCCTTCGCCTTATTCTTCCTAGCTGAATATGCGAACATTATGCTAATAAATACACTTACAGCCATCATATTCCTAAACCCAAGCGCCCTAGGGCCACCCACAGAACTATTCCCCGTCATCCTAGCCACAAAAGTCCTCCTACTATCTTCTGGTTTCTTATGGGTCTGAGCTTCATACCCACGATTCCGATATGACCAACTAATGCACCTACTATGAAAAACTTCCTACCCCTCACACTAGCTCTGTGCCTCTGACACATCAGCATACCTATCTGCTATGCAGGCCTACCTCCTTACATAAGGAAATGTGCCTGAACTACAAAGGGTCACTATGATAAAGTGAACATAGAGGTATAACAGCCCTCTCATTTCCTGTTGACCTTAGAAAAGTAGGAATTGAACCCACACAAGAGAAATCAAAATTCTCCATACTTCCCTTATATTATTTTCTAGTAGAGTCAGCTAATCAAGCTATCGGGCCCATACCCCGAAAATGATGGTTTAACCCCCTCCTCTACTAATGAACCCTTACGCGACCCCAATCATAACCTTCAGCCTCATCTTGGGCACCACAATCACAATTTCCAGCAACCACTGAGTTCTGGCCTGGACAGGACTGGAGATCAACACACTAGCCATCATTCCCCTAATTGCCAAATCCCACCACCCACGAGCAGTAGAAGCCGCAACGAAATACTTCCTAACCCAAGCAGCTGCTTCCGCCCTGGTCCTATTCTCTAGCATAACCAATGCCTGAGTCACTGGCCAATGAGACATCACACAAATAAACCACCCAACCTCCTGTCTACTACTGACAGCAGCAATCGCTATTAAACTGGGCCTAGTGCCATTTCACTTCTGATTCCCAGAAGTACTACAAGGATCGCCACTAATAACAGCCCTGCTACTCTCGACCCTCATAAAATTCCCCCCACTAACCCTGCTCCTACTAACATCCAAATCCCTCGACCCAGCTCTACTCACCGCCATGGCCCTAGCCTCAACAGCACTAGGAGGCTGAATAGGACTGAACCAAACACAAACACGCAAAATCCTAGCCTTCTCGTCCATCTCCCACTTAGGCTGAATCGCCATCATCCTAGTTTACAGCCCCAAATTGGCCTTACTTACCTTCTACCTATACACAATCATAACATCAGCCGTATTCCTAGCCCTTAACAAAATCAAAGCCCTTAACCTATCCATGATCACAACCTCATGAACAAAAACCCCAGTGCTAAACGCCACCCTAATACTAGTACTTTTATCCCTGGCAGGCCTCCCCCCATTAACAGGCTTTATACCAAAGTGACTTATCATCCAAGAACTAACTAAACAGGAAATAACACCAGCAGCCATGGCAATTGCCATGCTATCACTGCTCAGCCTCTTCTTCTACCTACGCCTCGCATACCACTCAACAATTACCCTTCCCCCCAACTCCTCTAACCACATAAAACAATGATACACTAGCAAAGCCCCAAGCACACCTACTGCGGTCCTTGCCTCACTATCAATCCTCTTACTTCCCCTGTCCCCAATAATACATGCCATTGTCTAGAAACTTAGGATAACACCCCAAACCGAAGGCCTTCAAAGCCTTAAATAAGAGTTAAACCCTCTTAGTTTCTGCACATTAAGACTTACAGAATATTAACCTGTATCTTCTGAATGCAAGTCAGACGCTTTAATTAAGCTAAAGCCTCCCTAGACAGATGGGCTTCGATCCCACAAAACTCTAGTTAACAGCTAAATGCCTAAACCAATTGGCTTCTGCCTACAAAGACCCTGACGCACCCTAGTGCGCATCGATGAGCTTGCAACTCAACATGAATTTCACTACAGAGCCGATAAGAAGAGGAATTAAACCTCTGTAAAAAGGACTACAGCCTAACGCTTCAACACTCAGCCATCTTACCCGTCACCTTCATCAACCGATGACTATTTTCCACTAACCATAAGGATATTGGCACCCTGTACCTCATCTTCGGGGCATGAGCAGGAATAGTCGGCACCGCACTCAGCCTATTAATCCGCGCAGAACTAGGACAACCAGGAACTCTCCTAGGCGACGACCAAATTTACAATGTAATCGTTACCGCTCACGCCTTTGTAATAAGCTTCTTTATAGTCATACCCATCATGATCGGAGGATTCGGCAACTGATTAGTCCCCCTCATAATCGGTGCCCCCGACATAGCATTCCCGCGAATAAACAACATAAGCTTTTGACTCCTCCCCCCATCATTCCTCCTCCTACTAGCCTCATCCACTGTAGAAGCTGGCGCCGGCACAGGCTGAACTGTCTACCCTCCCCTAGCAGGTGACCTTGCCCACGCCGGAGCTTCAGTAGACCTGGCTATCTTCTCACTCCACTTAGCCGGTATCTCCTCCATCCTTGGGGCCATCAACTTTATCACCACAGCCATCAACATAAAACCCCCCGCACTCTCACAATACCAAACCCCACTATTTGTCTGATCCGTACTAATTACCGCCATCCTACTCCTTCTATCACTCCCCGTACTCGCCGCCGGTATTACAATATTACTAACTGATCGAAACCTAAACACCACATTCTTCGACCCCGCTGGAGGAGGAGACCCAATCCTGTACCAACACCTATTCTGATTCTTCGGACACCCAGAAGTCTATATTCTGATCCTACCGGGGTTCGGAATCATCTCACACGTAGTCACATACTACTCAGGCAAAAAGGAGCCCTTCGGCTACATGGGAATAGTCTGAGCCATACTATCCATCGGCTTCCTAGGATTCATCGTCTGAGCTCACCACATGTTTACAGTAGGAATAGACGTTGATACCCGAGCCTACTTTACATCAGCCACTATAATCATTGCCATCCCTACCGGAATCAAAGTATTTAGCTGACTAGCCACCCTGCACGGAGGAACAATCAAATGAGACCCCCCCCAATACTATGAGCTCTAGGATTTATCTTCCTATTTACCATCGGAGGATTAACAGGAATCGTTCTTGCAAACTCTTCCCTAGACATCGCCCTGCACGACACGTACTACGTAGTTGCCCACTTCCACTACGTCCTATCCATAGGCGCCGTCTTTGCCATTCTAGCAGGATTTACTCACTGATTCCCACTACTCACTGGGTTTACCCTACACCAAACATGAGCAAAAGCCCACTTCGGGGTAATATTTACAGGAGTAAACCTAACGTTCTTCCCCCAGCACTTCCTAGGCCTAGCAGGAATACCCCGACGATACTCGGACTATCCCGACGCCTACACACTATGAAACACCATTTCCTCCTAGTCCTAGGACTTAGAGAAACTCCAGTACTAAAAATAGTAAACACAAGCAATAATTTCATATACTTCACTCTCACTCACCACTCAACTATCAGCTAACCACACCCCCGTCCACATAGCTTAACACAAAGCATGGCACTGAAGTTGCCAAGATGGCATAAAACATGCCTGCGGACAAAAGACTTAGTCCTAACCTTACGGTTGGTTTTTGCTAAATATATACATGCAAGTATCCGCGCCCCAGTGTAAACGCCCTCGACCACCTACCCCCATACAGGCCTTGAGGAGCGGGTATCAGGCACACCCAAGTAGTAGCCCAAGACGCCTCGCTAAGCCACGCCCCCACGGGTATTCAGCAGTAATTAACATTAAGCAATGAGTGCAAACTTGACTTAGTTATAGCAACAGCCTAACTTCAAGGGTTGGTAAATCTTGTGCCAGCCACCGCGGTCATACAAGAAACCCAAATCAACCGTCCTATTGACACGGCGTAAAGAGTGGTAAAATGCCTATCCTAGCTAACTAAGATCAAAATGCAACTAAGCTGTCATAAGCCCAAGATGCACCTAAACACACCATTAAGATGATCTTAGGAACTAACGACTGATTTAAACCCACGAAAGCCAGGGCCCAAACTGGGATTAGATACCCCACTATGCCTGGCCCTAAATCTTGATACTTACTTTACCGAAGTATCCGCCAGAGAACTACGAGCACAAACGCTTAAAACTCTAAGGACTTGGCGGTGCCCCAAACCCACCTAGAGGAGCCTGTTCTACAATCGATAATCCCCGATTAACCCAACCACCCCTTGCCAACACAGCCTACATACCGCCGTCGCCAGCCCACCTCGAATGAGAGCACAACAGTGGACACAATAGCACCCCGCTAATAAGACAGGTCAAGGTATAGCCTATGGAGTGGAAGAAATGGGCTACATTCCCTATTCATAGGGCACACGGAAAGAAGCGTGAAACCACTTCTGGAAGGCGGATTTAGCAGTAAAGTGGGACAATAGAGCCTACTTTAAGCCGGCCCTGGGGCACGTACATGGTTAAACATGCCTGTTAGTAGTGTGGCGAGCCATAGTGGGAAGGCTAGGGCTATGTTCATAGATAGTTGGGTGGTTGGGGTGAATGTATATGGAAGGAGGCCTAGAAGGTTGATTGTAAGAAGTATGATTATTAGGGATGTAAATATTATGGCTCATTTGTGGCCATTTTTGTTGAGTGGGACTATTAGTTGTTTTGTGATTAGGTGAAGGAGTCATGTTTGGATAGTAGAAAGGCGGTTGTTGATTCATCGGTTGTTTGGGGACGGGAATAGTAGGGCTGGGAAGAGTAGGGATAGTAGGATTAAGGGGATGCCAAATAGATTGGGGCTGGAAAATTGGTCAAAGAAGCTTAGGTTCATGGTCAGGATCATGGTGTGGGTTTGGTAGTGAGGGAGGTCTTATTTGATGGGGGGTTGGTTGTGGTGAAGGCTAGTAGTTTTGGTTGGATGAGGAGTGCTAGGGTTAATCAGGTTATAATTATGATTGAAAATCATGGTGCGGGGTTAAGCTGTGGCATATCATTAAGGAGGGGGAAGTCCCTCTTTGGCTAGCTTAAAAGGCTAGTGCTGTTGCATAGCTTCTTAATGATTAGGATGATGATAGAAGGGACGATCAGGCCTCGAAATGTGGGAGTGGGGTTGATTCTACTACAATGGGTATGTAGCTGTGATTAGCCCCGCAAATTTCTGAGCATTGTCCGTAAAAAATCCCAGGCCGGGTGGTAATGAATGAAGTTTGGTTTAGTCGGCCTGGGATTGCGTCTGTTTTAACTCCGAGCGTTGGGACTGCTCAGGAGTGGAGTACGTCTCCTGCAGTAATGATCACGCGGATGGGGGATTCTATTGGGATAACTACGCGGTGGTCAACTTCTAGCAGTCGGAAGTGGCCGTTGGGTAAGTCTGGGGTGGGCACTATGTAGGAGTCGAATGATAGGTCTTTGAAGTCTGTGTATTCGTAGCTTCAGTATCATTGGTGGTCGATGGCTTTTAGGGTGAGGTCTGGTTCGTCGATTTCGTCCATTATGTAGAGGATTTGTAGGGATGGGAGGGCGAGGAGTACCAGGACGATAGCAGGTAGGATTGTCCAGATCAGCTCTACTTCTTGGGCGTCTACAGCATTGGACGAGAGTTTTTCTGTTAGTATGTGGGCTAAAAGGTAGAGAACTAGGCTGCAGATAGCTAGGGCAACGATTAGGGCGTGGTCGTGGAATTCAACGAGTTCTTCTATGATGGGTGATGAGGCGTCTTGGAATCCTAGTTGGGAGTGGTTGGCCACATGAGATGTACAGGATTTTTACCTGTGATTTAGTCTTGACAAGGCTATGTAATTGGTTTACTAACGTCTCATAAGAAAGAAGCATGAGCGGTTAACCTCCTGGGAGACCCAGAAAACTTCACCCCAGCAAACCCGCTAGTAACCCCACCACACATCAAGCCAGAATGATACTTCCTATTCGCCTACGCCATCCTACGTTCAATCCCAAATAAACTAGGAGGCGTATTAGCACTGGCCGCCTCCGTACTGATCCTATTCCTAATCCCATTCCTGCACAAATCAAAACAACGAGCAATAACATTCCGACCACTCTCCCAGCTCCTATTCTGAGTACTAGTCGCTGACCTCCTCGTCCTAACATGAGTAGGAAGCCAACCCGTCGAACACCCATTCATCATCATCGGCCAACTCGCTTCAATCGCCTACTTCACTATCCTCCTATTTCTCCTCCCCGCCGCAAGCGCCCTAGAAAACAAAATACTCAACTGCTAAATACTCTAATAGTTTATAAAAACATTGGTCTTGTAAACCAAAGATTGAAGACTTACCACTTCTTAGAGTACCCCAAACTCAGAAAAAAAGGACTCAAACCTTTATCTCCAGCTCCCAAAGCTGGCATTTTCAATAAACTATTCTCTGACCCTAACCCCTAAACCGCCCGAATAGCACCCCGCGACAACCCCCGCACAAGCTCCAATACAACAAACAAAGTCAACAACAGCCCCCAACCCGCCACTAAAAACATCCCTGCCCCATGTGAATAAAACATGGAAACTCCACTAAAATCCGACCGAACAACAAACACCCCAACATTATTCACAGTAGAAACCCCGAACTTCCAAGCCCCCATAAACCCCCCAAACACCAACCCCCCAAAAACAATTGCCACAAACGCTACTGCACATCCAATCACCCGTCAATCCCCCCAAGCCCCAGGGAAAGGCTCCGCTGCTAAAGCTACTGAATAAACAAACACCACCAGCATACCCCCCAAATACACCATAAACAGCACTAAAGCCACGAACGAAACCCCAAGGCCCAGCAACCACCCGCACCCCGCCACAGACGCTAACACCAAACCAACAACCCCATAATACGGCGAAGGATTCGACGCCACACCCAAAACACCCACCGCAAAGCAAATCCCTAAAAAAAACATAAAATAAGTCATTATTCCTGCCCGGACACTACCCGAGGCCTGCGGCTCGAAAAGCCGCCATTGTTCTCAACTACAGGAACTAACCGCAAGCCCCCAATAATTCTACCCCATCTATGCCATTATGCTTAACCCCCCCCCCCTCCCCCCCCGAGGCGGGGGTATTTGGTTATGCATATTCGTGCATAAATTTATATACCCCATATACATACATACTATAGTACCAGTAATATACATTATATACGGACTATCTTATAAGCAGGTGCTAAACCCATACATGTACACGGCCATTAAACCCTTAAACACACTCCTACCAAACCACCCGGCATGAATGTTCTAGGACCATACCCCACAACACCCAATACAACTCCACTCAAGCGCATAACAAGACCCCATTTTAATGAATGCTCACAGGACATGCTCCAACAACAACTCTCCACCACATATCTCATGCAGTTCGTATCAGACGGATTTATTAATCGTACTCCTCACGTGAAATCAGCAACCCGTTGCACATAATGTCCGGTATGACTAGCTTCAGGCCCATACGTTCCCCCTAAACCCCTCGCCCTCCTCACATTTTTGCGCCTCTGGTTCCTCGGTCAGGGCCATCCATTGGGTTCACTCACCCCTCCTTGCCCTTCAAAGTGGCATCTGTGAGTACTTTCACCTTCTCAATGCGTAATCGCGGCATGTTCCAGCTTTTTGGCGCCTCTGGTTCCTCTTATTTTTTCCGGGGTTACCTCACAGGTGGCTATTCCCAGTGATCTCGGGGGTCCCACAATCTAAGCCTGGACACACCTGCCTCACGGCCTATCCTATATTTCAAGGGTCCCTCGATGAGACGGTTGGCGTATATGGGGAATCATCCTGACACTGATGCACTTTGACCACATTCAGTTAATGTTACCTCCACCCTCCGGGTTAAATGGGGCTATTGGATGAATGCTCGTTGGACATAGCACAAAACAACAAATCATTAAGCGCAACCCCTGCGCTTCACAAACTAAACCAGTAAACTTTCGCTAACCACCATGTAGCATAAACCTTCATCGCCCAATCCCAGCAAACTACCTCTAAAACTCCATTAATCATCCCTTCCATGACATCATCGGAACGATGTATATATACACACAAACACATACAAAATAACTTAAACTTATTAGAGAAACTCCAGTACTAAAAATAGTAAACACAAGCAATAATTTCATATACTTCACTCTCTCTCACCACTCAACTATCAGCTAACCACACCCCCGTCCACATAGCTTAACACAAAGCATGGCACTGAAGTTGCCAAGATGGCATAAAACATGCCTGCGGACAAAAGACTTAGTCCTAACCTTACGGTTGGTTTTTGCTAAATATATACATGCAAGTATCCGCGCCCCAGTGTAAACGCCCTCGACCACCTACCCCCATACAGGCCTTGAGGAGCGGGTATCAGGCACACCCAAGTAGTAGCCCAAGACGCCTCGCTAAGCCACGCCCCCACGGGTATTCAGCAGTAATTAACATTAAGCAATGAGTGCAAACTTGACTTAGTTATAGCAACAGCCTAACTTCAAGGGTTGGTAAATCTTGTGCCAGCCACCGCGGTCATACAAGAAACCCAAATCAACCGTCCTATTGACACGGCGTAAAGAGTGGTAAAATGCCTATCCTAGCTAACTAAGATCAAAATGCAACTGAGCTGTCATAAGCCCAAGATGCACCTAAACACACCATTAAGATGATCTTAGGAACTAACGACTGATTTAAACCCACGAAAGCCAGGGCCCAAACTGGGATTAGATACCCCACTATGCCTGGCCCTAAATCTTGATACTTACTTTACCGAAGTATCCGCCAGAGAACTACGAGCACAAACGCTTAAAACTCTAAGGACTTGGCGGTGCCCCAAACCCACCTAGAGGAGCCTGTTCTACAATCGATAATCCCCGATTAACCCAACCACCCCTTGCCAACACAGCCTACATACCGCCGTCGCCAGCCCACCTCGAATGAGAGCACAACAGTGGACACAATAGCACCCCGCTAATAAGACAGGTCAAGGTATAGCCTATGGAGTGGAAGAAATGGGCTACATTCCCTATTCATAGGGCACACGGAAAGAAGCGTGAAACCACTTCTGGAAGGCGGATTTAGCAGTAAAGTGGGACAATAGAGCCTACTTTAAGCCGGCCCTGGGGCACGTACATACCGCCCGTCACCCTCCTCAAAAGCCACATCCCACATAACTAATACCATAAATACGCTGAAGATGAGGTAAGTCGTAACAAGGTAAGTGTACCGGAAGGTGTACTTAGAATATCAAGACGTAGCTATAACACCAAAGCACTCAGCTTACACCTGAAAGATATCTACTAGACCGGATCGTCTTGAAGCCCCCCCTCTAGCTCAACCACACAAATAGTACACCAAAACTAAAGAATTTACTAAACTAATTAAACTAAAGCATTTTACAGTCTTAGTATAGGCGATAGAAAAGACACTTAGACGCGATAGAGACCCCAGTACCGTAAGGGAAAGATGAAATAGCAGTGAAACAATCAAAGCGACAGACAGCAAAGATCAACCCTTGTACCTTTTGCATCATGGTTTAGCGAGAACAACCAAGCAAAGTGAACTAAAGTTTGCCCCCCCGAAACCCAAGCGAGCTACTTTCAAGCAGTTAAAGAGAGCGAACCCGTCTCTGTTGCAAAAGAGTGGGATGACTTGTCAGTAGAGGTGAAAAGCCAACCGAGCTGGGTGATAGCTGGTTACCTGTGAAACGAATCTAAGTTCCCCCTTAATCCTCCCTACCGGACATCCTGAACCCTAATGAGATGATTAAGAGCTATTTAATGGAGGGACAGCTCCATTAAAAAAGGACACAACCTCGACTAGCGGATAATTCTTACTACTGATCCTACCGTGGGCCCTAAAGCAGCCATCAAAAAAGAGTGCGTCAAAGCTCCACCACCTAAAAATACCAAAATAAGATGATTCCCTTATCACAAACAGGTCAACCTATGAATATAGGAGAATTAATGCTAAAATAAGTAACTCAGGGCCACACCCCTCTAACGGCGCAAGCTTACATAGAAACATTATTAACAGACCTAGACAGATACAAAAACCCCTACAAGACCACGTATTAACTAACCCTGTTAACCCGACTCAGGAGCGCCTATAAGAGCGATTAAAATCTGTGAAAGGAACTCGGCAAATTAATAAGGCCCGACTGTTTACCAAAAACATAGCCTTCAGCAAATTAAACAAGTATTGAAGGTGATGCCTGCCCGGTGACTTAGGTTTAACGGCCGCGGTATCCTAACCGTGCAAAGGTAGCGCAATCAATTGTCCCATAAATCGAGACTTGTATCAATGGCTAAACGAGGTCTTAACTGTCTCTCACAGATAATCAGTGAAATTGATCTCCCCGTGCAAAAGCGGGGATGTGAACATAAGACGAGAAGACCCTGTGGAACTTAAAAATCAACGACCACCGCGAATCCTCAATCAACCCCACTGGGGCCACTACCATCGCAGAGCCTGGTCGATATTTTTCGGTTGGGGCGACCTTGGAGGAGAACAAATCCTCCAAAAACAAGACCATACCTCTTTACCTAGAGCTACCCCTCAAAGTGCTAACAGTGACCAGACCCAATATAATTGATTAATGGACCAAGCTACCCCAGGGATAACAGCGCAATCCCCCTCAAGAGCCCATATTGACAGGGGGGTTTACGACCTCGATGTTGGATCAGGACATCCTAATGGTGCAGCCGCTATTAAGGGTTCGTTTGTTCAACGATTAACAGTCCTACGTGATCTGAGTTCAGACCGGAGCAATCCAGGTCGGTTTCTATCTATGACACACTCTCCCCAGTACGAAAGGACCGGGAAAGTGGGGCCAATACCACAAGCACGCCCCCCCCCTCTAAGCAGTGAAACCAACTAAACCGTGAAGAGGGCCTTCCCCCACCACTTTCAATCCTAGAAAAGGACCAGCTAGAGTGGCAGAGCCCGGCAAGTGCAGAAGGCTTAAGCCCTTTCCCCAGAGGTTCAAATCCTCTCCCTAGCTTCACCCATGATTCAAATAACAACACTAAGCTGCCTCATTATATCCCTCCTATACATCATCCCAATCCTGATTGCCGTAGCCTTCCTAACCCTAGTAGAACGGAAAATCCTAAGCTACATACAATCCCGCAAAGGCCCTAACGTTGTCGGGCCTTTTGGCCTACTTCAACCATTTGCGGACGGACTGAAACTATTTACCAAAGAGCCCATCCGACCCTCTACCTCTTCCCCACTTCTATTCATTCTGATACCAATACTAGCCCTTGTCCTAGCCCTCACCACTTGAGCACCACTACCACTCCCATTTCCCCTAGCAGATCTAAACCTCGGAGTTCTCTTCCTAATAGCCATGTCAAGCCTAGCCGTCTACTCAGTCCTATGATCAGGCTGAGCCTCGAACTCAAAATACGCACTAATCGGAGCCCTACGGGCAGTAGCACAGACCATTTCATACGAAGTGACACTGGCCATAATCCTGCTATCAATAATCATACTAAGCGGAAGCTACACACTCAGCTCCTTTGCCGTCGCACAGGAGCCTCTATACTTCATTTTCTCCTCATGACCCCTAGCAATAATATGATACGTATCCACCCTAGCAGAGACAAACCGAGCTCCTTTTGACCTCACAGAGGGTGAATCTGAGCTAGTCTCAGGGTTTAACGTTGAATACGCCGCAGGACCCTTCGCCTTATTCTTCCTAGCTGAATATGCGAACATTATGCTAATAAATACACTTACAGCCATCATATTCCTAAACCCAAGCGCCCTAGGGCCACCCACAGAACTATTCCCCGTCATCCTAGCCACAAAAGTCCTCCTACTATCTTCTGGTTTCTTATGGGTCCGAGCTTCATACCCACGATTCCGATATGACCAACTAATGCACCTACTATGAAAAAACTTCCTACCCCTCACACTAGCTCTGTGCCTCTGACACATCAGCATACCTATCTGCTATGCAGGCCTACCTCCTTACATAAGGAAATGTGCCTGAACTACAAAGGGTCACTATGATAAAGTGAACATAGAGGTATAACAGCCCTCTCATTTCCTGTTGACCTTAGAAAAGTGGGAATTGAACCCACACAAGAGAAATCAAAATTCTCCATACTTCCCTTATATTATTTTCTAGTAGAGTCAGCTAATCAAGCTATCGGGCCCATACCCCGAAAATGATGGTTTAACCCCCTCCTCTACTAATGAACCCTTACGCGACCCCAATCATAACCTTCAGCCTCATCTTGGGCACCACAATCACAATTTCCAGCAACCACTGAGTTCTGGCCTGGACAGGACTGGAGATCAACACACTAGCCATCATTCCCCTAATTGCCAAATCCCACCACCCACGAGCAGTAGAAGCCGCAACGAAATACTTCCTAACCCAAGCAGCTGCTTCCGCCCTGGTCCTATTCTCTAGCATAACCAATGCCTGAGTCACTGGCCAATGAGACATCACACAAATAAACCACCCAACCTCCTGTCTACTACTGACAGCAGCAATCGCTATTAAACTGGGCCTAGTGCCATTTCACTTCTGATTCCCAGAAGTACTACAAGGATCGCCACTAATAACAGCCCTGCTACTCTCGACCCTCATAAAATTCCCCCCACTAACCCTGCTCCTACTAACATCCAAATCCCTCGACCCAGCTCTACTCACCGCCATGGCCCTAGCCTCAACAGCACTAGGAGGCTGAATAGGACTGAACCAAACACAAACACGCAAAATCCTAGCCTTCTCGTCCATCTCCCACTTAGGCTGAATCGCCATCATCCTAGTTTACAGCCCCAAATTGGCCTTACTTACCTTCTACCTATACTAGGATGGCCTCTAGCAGGATTTACTCACTGATTCCCACTACTCACTGGGTTTACCCTACACCAAACATGAGCAAAAGCCCACTTCGGGGTAATATTTACAGGAGTAAACCTAACGTTCTTCCCCCAGCACTTCCTAGGCCTAGCAGGAATACCCCGACGATACTCGGACTATCCCGACGCCTACACACTATGAAACACCATTTCCTCCATCGGCTCCCTAATCTCAATAGTAGCCGTAATCATACTAATATTCATCATCTGAGAAGCCTTTCCGGCCAAACGAAAAGTCCTACAACCAGAACTAACTACCACAAACGTTGAATGAATCCACGGCTGCCCTCCCCCATACCATACTTTCGAGGAACCGGCCTTCGTCCAAGTACAAGAAAGGAAGGAATCGAACCCTCACATGCTGGTTTCAAGCCAACTGCATTAACCGCTCATGCTTCTTTCTTATGAGACGTTAGTAAACCAATTACATAGCCTTGTCAAGACTAAATCACAGGTAAAAATCCTGTACATCTCATGTGGCCAACCACTCCCAACTAGGATTCCAAGACGCCTCATCACCCATCATAGAAGAACTCGTTGAATTCCACGACCACGCCCTAATCGTTGCCCTAGCTATCTGCAGCCTAGTTCTCTACCTTTTAGCCCACATACTAACAGAAAAACTCTCGTCCAATGCTGTAGACGCCCAAGAAGTAGAGCTGATCTGGACAATCCTACCTGCTATCGTCCTGGTACTCCTCGCCCTCCCATCCCTACAAATCCTCTACATAATGGACGAAATCGACAAACCAGACCTCACCCTAAAAGCCATCGGCCACCAATGATACTGAAGCTACGAATACACAGACTTCAAAGACCTATCATTCGACTCCTACATAGTGCCCACCCCAGACTTACCCAACGGCCACTTCCGACTGCTAGAAGTTGACCACCGCGTAGTTATCCCAATAGAATCCCCCATCCGCGTGATCATTACTGCAGGAGACGTACTCCACTCCTGAGCAGTCCCAACGCTCGGAGTTAAAACAGACGCAATCCCAGGCCGACTAAACCAAACTTCATTCATTACCACCCGGCCTGGGATTTTTTACGGACAATGCTCAGAAATTTGCGGGGCTAATCACAGCTACATACCCATTGTAGTAGAATCAACCCCACTCCCACATTTCGAGGCCTGATCGTCCCTTCTATCATCATCCTAATCATTAAGAAGCTATGCAACAGCACTAGCCTTTTAAGCTAGCCAAAGAGGGACTTCCCCCTCCTTAATGATATGCCACAGCTTAACCCCGCACCATGATTTTCAATCATAATTATAACCTGATTAACCCTAGCACTCCTCATCCAACCAAAACTACTAGCCTTCACCACAACCAACCCCCCATCAAATAAGACCTCCCTCACTACCAAACCCACACCATGATCCTGACCATGAACCTAAGCTTCTTTGACCAATTTTCCAGCCCCAATCTATTCGGCATCCCCTTAATCCTACTATCCCTACTTTTCCCAGCCCTACTATTCCCGTCCCCAAACAACCGATGAATCAACAACCGCCTTTCTACTATCCAAACATGACTCCTTCACCTAATCACAAAACAACTAATAGTCCCACTCAACAAAAATGGCCACAAATGAGCCATAATATTTACATCCCTAATAATCATACTTCTTACAATCAACCTTCTAGGCCTCCTTCCATATACATTCACCCCAACCACCCAACTATCTATGAACATAGCCCTAGCCTTCCCACTATGGCTCGCCACACTACTAACAGGCCTACGAAACCAACCATCAGCCTCTTTAGCCCACCTATTACCCGAAGGTACCCCTACACCCCTAATCCCCGCACTAATCCTGATCGAAACAACCAGCCTACTAATCCGCCCCCTAGCCCTCGGAGTCCGCCTTACAGCCAACCTTACAGCAGGACACTTACTCATCCAACTCATCTCTACAGCCTCCATTGCATTAATACCCACCCTTCCTGCAGTATCCATCCTAACAATAATCATCCTACTACTCCTAACCATCCTAGAAGTAGCAGTAGCCATAATCCAGGCCTACGTCTTCGTGCTCCTTCTAAGCCTATACTTACAAGAAAACATCTAATGGCACACCAAGCACACTCATACCACATAGTTGACCCAAGCCCTTGACCAATCTTCGGGGCAGCCGCCGCCCTACTCACAACCTCAGGATTAATCATGTGATTCCACTACAACTCATCCATACTACTAACCCTAGGCCTCATCTCAATACTCCTAGTAATACTCCAATGATGACGAGACATTGTACGAGAAAGCACCTTCCAAGGCCATCACACTCCCACAGTCCAAAAAGGCCTACGATACGGCATAATCCTTTTCATCACATCCGAAGCATTCTTCTTCTTAGGGTTCTTCTGAGCGTTCTTCCACTCGAGCCTGGCCCCAACCCCAGAACTAGGAGGCCAATGACCCCCAACAGGAATTAAACCACTCAACCCGATAGAAGTCCCCCTACTAAACACAGCCATCCTACTAGCCTCAGGCGTTACCGTAACGTGAGCCCATCACAGCATCACAGAAGGAAACCGAAAACACGCCATCCACGCCCTAACCCTAACGATCCTCCTGGGATTCTACTTCACAGCCCTACAAGCAATAGAATACCACGAAGCCCCATTCTCAATCGCCGATAGCGTCTACGGATCTACCTTCTTCGTTGCCACTGGATTCCACGGACTCCACGTAATCATCGGATCCTCCTTCCTGACCGTCTGCCTCTTCCGACTGATCAAGTTCCACTTTACATCAGACCACCACTTCGGATTCGAGGCAGCAGCCTGATACTGACACTTCGTAGACGTCATCTGACTATTCCTCTACATAACCATCTACTGATGAGGATCTTGCTCTTCTAGTATATTAATTACAATTGACTTCCAATCTCTAGAATCTGGTATAAACCCAGAGGAGAGCAATGAACGCACTCATGTTCATATTCGCCCTATCATCAATCCTAAGCGCCGCCCTAACCGCATTAAACTTCTGACTCGCCCAAATAAACCCCGACTCAGAGAAACTCTCACCGTACGAATGTGGATTCGACCCACTTGGATCTGCTCGATTACCATTCTCAGTCCGATTCTTCCTCAGTAGCCATCCTGTTCGTCCTATTCGACCTAGAAATCGCCCTCCTACTCCCCCTGCCATGAGCCGTCCAACTCCAATCCCCCCTAATGACCCTCACCTGAACTGTAGTGATCCTCCTTCTCCTAACACTCGGACTGGCCTACGAGTGAATTCAAGGGGGCCTAGAATGAGCAGAATAACAGAAAGTTAGTCTAACCAAAAAGATAGCTGGTTTCGACCCAGCAGATTACAGCCAACCCTGTAACTTTCTTATGTCGCCCCTACATTTAAGCTTCTACTCAGCCTTCATTTTCAGCGGACTAGGACTAGCCTTCCACCGAACCCACCTAGTATCCGCCCTACTATGCCTTGAAAGCATAATATTATCGATATTCGTAGGCCTATCAATATGATCCATCGAAAACCAAGTCTCCTCATTCACCATGGTACCAATTCTCATGCTAACCTTCTCAGCGTGTGAGGCGGGCACAGGCCTGGCCATCCTAGTAGCCTCCACCCGCACACATGGCTCCGACCATCTACACAACCTAAACCTCCTGCAATGCTAAAAATCATCCTACCCACAATCATACTTCTTCCAACAGCCCTGCTGTCTCCACCAAAATTTCTATGGACTAACACCACCTTATACAGCCTCCTAATCGCTGCCCTAAGCCTACAGTGATTAATCCCAACCTACTACCCCTACAAATTTTTATCCAACTGAACAGGAATTGACCAAATCTCATCCCCCCTCCTAGTACTATCCTGCTGACTACTCCCACTCATAATCATAGCAAGCCAAAACCACCTGCAACAAGAACCCCTACAACGCAAACGAATCTTTATCTCAACCTTAGTCGCAGTCCAGCCATTCATCCTACTAGCCTTTTCCACCACAGAACTAGCACTATTTTACATCTCATTTGAAGCAACCCTCATTCCCACCCTAATCTTAATCACCCGATGGGGGAACCAACCAGAACGCCTAAGCGCTGGCATCTACCTGCTATTCTACACGCCAGTAAGCTCTCTACCCCTGCTAATCACAATCATACACCTATACGTGAAAATTGGCACCCTGCACCTGCCAACCCTACAACTAACCCACCCAACCCTATCCACCTCATGGACAGGAATACTATCAGGTCTAGCACTGCTCATAGCATTCATAGTAAAAGCCCCACTATACGGCCTACACCTCTGACTGCCAAAAGCCCACGTAGAAGCACCCATCGCAGGCTCAATACTCCTCGCCGCCCTACTACTAAAGCTAGGAGGATACGGAATTATACGAGTCACTCTATTTATGGGCCCACTGTCCAACCTCCTGCACTACCCCTTCCTAACCCTGGCCCTATGAGGCGCCCTAATGACTAGCTCAATCTGCCTACGACAGACAGACCTAAAATCACTAATCGCTTATTCATCCGTTAGCCACATAGGCCTAGTTATCGCCGCAGGAATAATCCAAACCCACTGATCATTCTCAGGGGCAATGATCCTAATAATTTCCCATGGACTAACTTCCTCCATACTATTCTGCCTAGCCAACACAAACTATGAACGTACGCACAGCCGAATTCTACTACTCACACGAGGCCTACAACCTCTCCTACCACTCATAGCTACCTGATGATTGCTGGCCAATCTAACAAACATAGCCTTACCCCCAACAACAAACCTCATAGCAGAGCTAACCATTATAATCACCTTATTCAACTGATCTGCCTTCACGATCATCCTAACAGGAATCGCAACCCTACTAACCGCCTCCTACACCTTATTCATACTACTAATGACCCAACGAGGCTCAATCCCCTCCCACATCACATCTATGCAAAACTCAACCACGCGAGAACACCTGCTCATAACACTCCACATTATCCCAATATTCCTCCTAATCCTCAAACCCGAACTGATCTCCGGAATCCCCTCATGCAAGTATAGTTTAAACCAAACATTAGACTGTGATTCTAAGAATAGAAGTTCAAACCTTCTTACCTGCCGAGGGGAGGGTTTAACCAACAAGAGCTGCTAACTCTTACATCTGAGCCTAAAACCTCAGCCCCCTTACTTTTAAAGGATAACAGCAATCCACTGGTCTTAGGAACCACCCATCTTGGTGCAAATCCAAGTAAAAGTAGTGAACCCCACACTACTAATCAACTCCCTCACACTACTCACGCTGACAATCCTCCTAACCCCAATCATCCTGCCATTTCTATTTAAAAACTTTAAAAACACCCCACAAGCCACCACCCGCGCTGTTAAAACCGCATTCCTAATTAGCCTAGCCCCTACAACCGCATTCATCTACTCGGGAGTAGAATCTGTCACCTGCCACTGGGAGTGAAAATTCATTATAAACTTTAAAATCCCCCTGAGCCTAAAAATAGACCAATACTCAATAACATTTCTTCCAATCGCCCTATTTGTAACATGATCAATCCTACAATTCGCCATATGATACATGGCCTCAGAGCCATACGTAACAAAATTTTTCACCTACCTACTGACATTCCTAGTCGCCATACTCCTCCTAACAACCGCAAACAACATATTCCTCCTATTCGTAGGCTGGGAAGGAGTAGGAATCATGTCCTTCCTTCTCATCGGCTGATGACAAGGCCGAGCAGATGCCAACACCGCCGCCCTACAAGCCGTAATCTACAACCGAATCGGAGACGTCGGACTGATCCTGAGCATAGCATGACTAGCTTCAACATTCAACACCTGAGAGATCCAACAAGCCGTACACCCCCACCAAACCCCAATCCTCCCCCTCATAGGATTAATCCTCGCAGCCACAGGAAAATCCGCCCAATTTGGACTCCACCCATGACTGCCCGCAGCAATAGAAGGCCCCACCCCAGTATCAGCCCTACTGCACTCCAGTACCATAGTAGTAGCCGGAATCTTCCTGCTCATCCGCATGCACCCCCTGCTAGCCACCAACCAGACAGCCCTAACTGCCTGCCTATGCCTAGGTGCTCTATCAACCCTATTCGCTGCCACATGCGCCCTAACCCAAAATGACATCAAAAAAATCATTGCTTTCTCAACATCCAGCCAACTAGGACTAATAATAGTCACTATCGGACTAAACCTCCCACAACTAGCCTTCCTACACATCTCAACCCATGCCTTCTTTAAAGCCATACTATTCCTATGCTCAGGGTCTATCATCCACAACCTAAACGGAGAACAAGATATCCGAAAGATAGGAGGCCTACAGAAAATACTCCCAGTCACTACTTCCTGCCTAACCATCGGAAACCTGGCGCTGATAGGAACCCCATTCCTAGCCGGATTCTACTCAAAAGACCTCATCATCGAAAGCTTAAACACATCATACCTAAATACTTGAGCCCTACTCCTAACCCTTATAGCCACAGCATTCACCGCAACCTACAGCATCCGCATAACCATCCTAGTCCAAGCTGGACAAACCCGAATCCCCCCAATAGTATCAATAAACGAAAACAACCCACTAATCACCGCCCCCCTAACCCGACTCGCCCTAGGCAGCATTACAGCAGGAATAATCATTACCTCTTTCATCACACCAACCAAAACCCCCCCAATAACCATACCCCTTATCACCAAAACCGCTGCCATCCTCATAACAATCCTAGGAATCATCCTAGCCCTAGAACTATCGAACATAACACACACCCTCACTCACCCCAAACCAAACCCCCTCATAAACTTCTCCTCTGCATTAGGGTACTTCAACCCCCTAGTACACCGATTCTTCTCCAAAAACCTACTAGAAAAGGGACAAAACATTGCCCTACACTTGATCGACCTCTCCTGACTCAAAAAAATAGGGCCAGAGGGCCTTGCTGAACTACAAGTAGCCGCAAGCAAAGCCGCAACCTCAATACACACAGGGCTAATTAAGGCCTACCTAGGATCCTTCGCCCTCTCCATCCTGGTAATAATCCTAATAACACACAGACTCACTAATGGCCCCTAACATCCGCAAATCCCATCCCCTACTAAAAATAATCAACAACTCCCTAATCGACCTACCCGCCCCCTCCAACATCTCTGCCTGATGAAACTTCGGCTCCCTTCTAGCCATCTGCTTAGCCACACAAATCCTAACAGGCCTGCTACTAGCCATACACTACACCGCAGACACTTCACTCGCCTTCTCCTCAGTAGCTCACACATGCCGAGACGTCCAGTACGGATGGCTCATCCGCAACCTCCACGCCAACGGTGCTTCGCTCTTCTTTATCTGCATCTACTTACACATCGGACGAGGCCTCTACTACGGCTCCTACCTATACAAAGAAACCTGAAACACAGGAGTAATCCTCCTACTCACCCTAATAGCAACTGCCTTCGTAGGGTATGTCCTACCATGAGGACAAATGTCATTCTGAGGGGCCACCGTAATCACCAACCTATTCTCAGCCATCCCGTACATTGGGCAAACTCTAGTAGAATGAGCCTGAGGAGGATTCTCAGTAGACAATCCAACCTTAACCCGATTCTTCGCCATCCACTTCCTACTGCCCTTCCTAATTGCAGGAATCACCCTAGTCCACCTAACCTTCCTACACGAATCAGGCTCAAATAACCCACTAGGAATCGTATCAGACTGCGACAAAATCCCATTCCACCCATACTTCTCCATTAAAGACAGCTTAGGGCTTACCCTAATAATCACCCCTCTAATAGCACTAGCCCTATTTTCACCGAA
The DNA here is from genome assembly GCF_964034855.1 of Anser brachyrhynchus. Taxonomy (NCBI): domain Eukaryota; kingdom Metazoa; phylum Chordata; class Aves; order Anseriformes; family Anatidae; genus Anser; species Anser brachyrhynchus. Next base: position 19,175 of record NW_027663613.1, on the reverse strand, counting down.
CCTCCTGGTTCTTAGAATCCTAGTTGGGAGTGGTTGGCCACATGAGATGTACAGGATTTTTACCTGTGATTTAGTCTTGACAAGGCTATGTAATTGGTTTACTAACGTCTCATAAGAAAGAAGCATGAGCGGTTAATGCAGTTGGCTTGAAACCCATCCCCAGTGGTGCAAGTGCACTCTCTGAACTCACTGAAGTGCATTCCCAGTGGTGCCAGTGCACTCTCTGGACTCACTGCACTGCATCCCCAGTGGTGCCAGTGCAATCTCTGGACTCACTGCAGAGCATCCCCAGTGGTGCCAGTGCACTCTGTGGACTCACTGTAGTGCATCCCCAGTGGTGCCAGTGCACTCTCTGGACTCACTGCACTGCATCCCCAGTGGTGTCAGTGCAATCTCTGGACTCACTGCAGTGCATCCCCAGTGGTGCCAGTGCACTCTCTGGACTCACTGCACTGCAGCCCCAGTGGTGCCAGTGCACTCTCTGGACTCACTGCAGTGCATCCCCAGTGGTGCCAGTGCACTCTCTGGACTCACTGCAGTGCATCCCCAGTGGTGCCAGTGCACTCTCTGGACTCACTGCACTGCATCCCCAGTGGTGCCAGTGCACTCTCTGGACAAACTGAAGTGCATCACCAGTGGTGCCAGTGCACTCTCTGCACTCACTGCACTGCATGTCCAGTGGTGCCAGTGCGCTCTCTGGAGTCACAGCACTGCATCCCCAGTGGTGCCAGTGCAATCTCTGGACTCACTGCACTGCATCCCCAGTGGTGCCAGTGCACTCTCTGGACTCACTGAAGTGCATCCCCATTGGTGCCATTGCACTCTCTGCACTCACTGCACTGCATCCCCAGTGGTGCCAGTGCACTCACTGGACTGACTACACTGCATCCCCAGTGGTGCCAGTGCGCTCTCCGGAGTCACAGCACTGCATCCCCAGTGGTGCCAGTGCACTCACTGGACACACTGTACTGCATCACAGGTGGTGCCAGTGCACTCTCTGCACTCACTGCACAGCATCCCCAGTGGTGCCAGTGCATTCACTGGACTCACTGGACTGCATCACCAGTGGTGCAAGTGCACTCTCTGGACTCACTGCAGTGCATCCCCAGTGGTGCCAGTGCACTCTCTGGACTCACTGCAGTGCATCCCCAGTGGTGCCAGTGCAGTCTCTGGACTCACTGCACTGCATCCCCAGTGGTGCCAGAGCACTCTCTGGACTCACTGCACTGCATCCCCAGTGGTGCCAGTGCACTCTCTGGACTCACTGCACCGCATCCCCAGTGGTGTCAGTGCACTCTCTGGACTCAGTGCACTGCATCCCCAGTGGTGCCAGTGCACTCTCTGGACTCACTGCAGTGCATCCCCAGTGGTGCCAGTGCACTCTCTGGACTCACTGCACTGCATCCCCAGTGGTGCCAGTGCAATCTCTGGACTCACTGTAGTGCATCCCCAGTGGTGCCAGTGCACTCTCTGGACTCACTGCAGTGCATCCCCAGTGGTGCAAGTGCACTCTCTGGGCTCACTGCAGTGCATCCCCAGTGGTGCCAGTGCACTCTCTGGACTCACTGCAGTGCATCCCCAGTGGTGCCAGTGCACTCTCTGGACTCACTGCACTGCATCCCCAGTGGTGCCAGTGCACTCTCTGCACTCACTGCACTGCATTAACAGTGGTGCCAGTGAAGTCTCTGGACTCACTGCAGTGCATCCCCAGTGGTGCCAGTGCACTCTCTGGACTCACTGCACTGCATCCCCACTGCTGCCAGTGCACTCTCTGGACTCACTGCACTGCATCCCCAGTGGTGCCAGTGCACTCTCTGGACTCACTGCACTGCATCCCCAGTGGTGCCAGTGCACTCTCTCGAGTCACTGCACTACATCCCCAGTAGTGCCAGTGCACTTCACTGGACTCACTGTACTGCATCATCGGTGGTGCCAGTGCACTCTCTGGACTCACTGCACTGCATCCCCAGTGGTGCCAGTGTACTCTCTGGACTCACTGCACTGCAGGCCCAGTGGTACCAGTGCACTCACTGGACTCACTGTACTGCATCACCAGTGGTGCCAGTGCACTCTCTGGACTCACTGCACTGCATCCCCAGTGGTTCCAGTGCATTCACTGGACTCACTGTACTGCATCTCCAGTGGTGCCAGTGCACTCTCTGGACTCACTGCACTGCATCCCCAGTGGTGCCAGTGAGCTCTCTGGACTCACTGCACTGCATCCCCAGTGGTGCCAGTGTACTCACAGGATTCACTGCACTGAATCCACAGTGGTGCTAGTGCAGTCTCTGGACTCACTGCAGTGCATCCCCAGTGGTGCCAGTGCACTCTCTGGACTCACTGAAGTGCATTCTCAGTGGTGCCAGTGCACTCTCTGGGCTCACTGAAGTGCATCCCCAGTGGTGCCAGTACACTCACTGGACTCACTGCACTGCATCCCCAGTGGTGCCAGTGCACTCTCTGGACTCACTGCACTGCATCCCCAGTGGTGCCAGTGCACTCTCTGGACTCACTGTAGTGCATCCCCAGTGGTGCCAGTGCACTCTCTGGACTCACTGCACTGCATCTCCAGTGGTGCCAGTGAAGTCTTTGGACTCACTGCACTGCATCCCCAGTGGTGCCAGTGCACTCTGTGGAGTCACTGAAGTGCATCCCCAGTGGTGCCAGTGCACTCTCTGGACTCACTGCACTGCATGTCCAGTGGTGCCAGTGCACTCTCTGGACTCACTGTACTGCATCCCCACTGGTGCCAGTGCACTATGTGGACTCACTGTACTGCATCCCCAGTGGTGACAGTGCACTCTCTGGACTAACTGCAGTGCATCCCCAGTGGTGCCAGTGCACTCCCTGCACTCACTGCACTGCATCCCCAGTGGTGCCAGTGCACTCTCTGGACTCACTGCACTGCATCCCCAGTGGTGCCAGTGCACTCTCTGGACTCACTGCAGTGCATCCCCAGTGGTGCCAGTGCACTCTCTCGAGTCACTGCACTACATCCCCAGTAGTGCCAGTGCACTTCACTGGACTCACTGTACTGCATCATCGGTGGTGCCAGTGCACTCTCTGGACTCACTGCACTGCATCCCCAGTGGTGCCAGTGCACTCTCTGGACTCACTGCACTGCATCCCCAGTGGTTCCAGTGCATTCACTGGACTCACTGTACTGCATCTCCAGTGGTGCCAGTGCACTCTCTGGACTCACTGCACTGCATCCCCAGTGGTGCCAGTGAGCTCTCTGGACTCACTGCACTGCATCCCCAGTGGTGCCAGTGTACTCACAGGATTCACTGCACTGCATCCCCAGTGGTGCTAGTGCAGTCTCTGGACTCACTGCAGTGCATCCCCAGTGGTGCCAGTGCACTCTCTGGACTCACTGAAGTGCATTCTCAGTGGTGCCAGTGCACTCTCTGGGCTCACTGAACTGCATCCCCAGTGGTGCCAGTACACTCACTGGACTCACTGCACTGCATCCCCAGTGGTGCCAGTGCACTCTCTGGACTCACTGCACTGCATCCCCAGTGGTGCCAGTGAACTCTCTGGACTCACTGTAGTGCATCCCCAGTGGTGCCAGTGCACTCTCTGGACTCACTGCACTGCATCCCCAGTGGTGCCAGTGAAGTCTTTGGACTCACTGCACTGCATCCCCAGTGGTGCCAGTGCACTCTGTGGAGTCACTGAAGTGCATCCCCAGTGGTGCCAGTGCACTCTCTGGACTCACTGCACTGCATGTCCAGTGGTGCCAGTGCACTCTCTGGACTCACTGTACTGCATCCCCACTGGTGCCAGTGCACTATGTGGACTCACTGTACTGCATCCCCAGTGGTGACAGTGCACTCTCTGGACTAACTGCAGTGCATCCCCAGTGGTGCCAGTGCACTCCCTGCACTCACTGCACTGCATCCCCAGTGGTGCCAGTGCACTCTCTGGACTCACTGTACTGCATCACCAGTGGTGCCAGTGCACTCTCTGGACTCACTGCACTGCATCCCCAGTGGTGCCAGTGCACTCTCTGGACTCACTGCAGTGCATCCCCAGTGGCGCCAGTGCACTCTCTGGACTCACTGCACTGCATCCCCAGTGGTGCCAGTGCACTCTCTGCACTCACTGCACTGCATTCCCAGTGGTGCCAGTGAAGTCTCTGGACTCACTGCACTGCATCTCCAGTGGTGCCAGTGCACTCTCTGGACTCACTGCACTGCATCCCCACTGCTGCCAGTGCACTCTCTGGACTCACTGCACTGCATCCCCAGTGGTGCCAGTGCACTCTCTGGACTCACTGCACTGCATCCCCAGTGGTGCCAGTGCACTCTCTCGAGTCACTGCACTACATCCCCAGTAGTGCCAGTGCACTTCACTGGACTCACTGTACTGCATCATCGGTGGTGCCAGTGCACACTCTGGACTCACTGCACTGCATCCCCAGTGGTGCCAGTGTACTCTCTGGACTCACTGCACTGCAGGCCCAGTGGTACCAGTGCACTCACTGGACTCACTGTACTGCATCACCAGTGGTGCCAGTGCACTCTCTGGACTCACTGCACTGCATCCCCAGTGGTTCCAGTGCATTCACTGGACTCACTGTACTGCATCTCCAGTGGTGCCAGTGCACTCTCTGGACTCACTGCACTGCATCCCCAGTGGTGCCAGTGCACTCTCTGGACTCACTGTAGTGCATCCCCAGTGGTGCCAGTGCACTCTCTGGACTCACTGCAGTGCATCCCCAGTGGTGCCAGTGCACTCTCTGCACTCACTGCACTGCATCCCCAGTGGTGCCAGTGAAGTCTTTAGACTCACTGCACTGCATCCCCAGTGGTGCCAGTGCACTGTCTGGACTCACTGCACTGCATCCCCAGTGGTGTCAGTGCACTCTCTGGACTCACTGTACTGCACCCCCAGTGGTGCCAGTGCACTCACTGGACTGACTGCACTGCATCCCCAGTGGTGCCAGTGCACTCTCTGGAGTCACAGCACTGCATCCCCAGTGGTGCCAGTGCACTCACTGGACTCACTGCACTGCATCACAGGTGGTGCCAGTGCACTCTCTGGACTCACTGCAGTGAATCCCCGGTGGTGCCAGTGTACTCTCTGCAGTCACTGCACTGCATCCCCAGTGGTGCCAGTGCACTCACTGGACTGCATCCCCAGTGGTGCCAGTGCACTCTCTGGACTCACTGCACTGCATCCCCAGTGGTGCCAGTGTACTCTCTGGACTCACTGCAGTGCATCCCCAGTGGTGCCAGAGCACTCTCTGGACTCACTGAACTGCATCCCCAGTGGTGCCACTGCACTCTCTGGACTCACTGCACTGCATCCCCAGTGGTGTCAGTGCACTCTCTGGACTCACTGAAGTGCATACCCAGTTGTGCCAGTGCACTCTCTGGACTCAATGCACTGCATCCCCAGTGGTGCCAGTGCACTCTCTGGACTCAGTGCACTGCATCCCCAGTGGTGCCAGTGCAATCTCTGGACTCACTGTAGTGCATCACCAGTGGTGCCAGTGCACTCTCTGGACTCACTGCAGTGCATCCCCAGTGGTGCCAGTGCACTCTCTGGACTCACTGTACTGCATCACCAGTCGTGCCAGTGCACTCTCTGGACTCACTGCACTGCATCCCCAGTGGTGCCAGTGCACTCTCTGGACTCACTGCACTGCATCCCCAGTGGTGCCAGTGCACTCTCTGGACTCACTGAAGTGCATCCCCAGTGGTGCCAGTGCACTCTCTGGACTCACTGCACTGCATGCCCAGTGGTGCCAGTGCACTCTCTGGACTCACTGTACTGCATCCCCACTGGTACCAGTGCACTCTGTGGACTCACTGTACTGCATCCCCAGTGGTGACAGTGCACTCTCTGGACTCACTGCAGTGCATCCCCAGTGGTGCCAGTGCACTCTCTGGACTCACTGCAGTGCATCCCCTGTGGTGCCAGTGCACTCTCTGGACTCACTGCACTGCATCCCCAGTGGTGCCAGTGCACTCTCTGGACTCACTGCAGTGCATCCACAGTGGTGCCAGTGCACTCACTGGACTCACTGCAGTGCATTCCCTCTGGTGCCAGTGCACTCTCTGGACTCACTGCACTGCATCCCCAGTGGTGCCAGTGCACTCTCTGGACTCACTGCACTGCATCCCCAGTGGTGCCAGTGCATTCTCTGGACTCACTGCAGTGCATCACCAGTGGTGCTAGTGCACTCTCTGGACTCACTGAGGTGCATCCCCAGTGGTGCCAGTGCACTCTCTTGAGTCACTGCACTGCATCCCCAGTGGTGCCAGTGCACTCTCTGGACTCACTGCACTGCATCCCCAGTGGTGCCAGTGTACTCTCTGGACTCACTGAACTGCATCACCAGTGGTGCCAGTGCACTCTCTGGACTCACTGCACTGCATCCCCAGTGCTGCCAGTGCACTCTCTGGACTCACTGCACTGCATCCCTAGTGGTGCCACTGCACTCTCTGGACTCACTGCACTGCTTCCCCAGTGGTGCCAGTGCACTCTCTGGACTCACTGCACTGCATCCCCAGTGGTGCCAGTGCACTCACTGGACTCACTGCAGTGCATCCCCACTGGTGCCAGTGCACTCTCTGGACTCACTGCACTGCATCCCCAGTGGTGCCAGTGCACTCTCTGGACTCACTGCACTGCATCCCCAGTGGTTCCAGCGCACTCTCTGGACTCACTGCACTGCATCCCCAGTGGTGCTAGTGCACTCTATGGACTTACTGCAGTGCATCCCCAGTGGTGCCAGTGCACTCTCTGGACTCACTGAAGTGCATTCTCAGTGGTGCCAGTGCACTCTCTGGACTCACTGCACTGCATCCCCAGTGGTGCCAGTGCACTCTCTGGACTCACTGCAGTGCATCCCCAGTGGAGCCAGTGCACTCTCTGGACTCACTGCAGTGCATCCGCAGTGGTGCCATTGCACTCTCTGGACTCACTGCACTGCATCTCCAGTGGTGCCAGTGCACTCTCTGGACTCACAGCACTGCATCCCCAGTGCTGCCAGTGCACACTCTTGAGTCACTGCACTGCATCCCCTGTGGTGCAAGAGCACTCTCTGGACTCACAGCAGTGCTCACCAGTGGTGCCAGTGCACTCTCTGGACTCACTGCACTGCATCCCCAGTGAGGCAGTGCACTCTCTGGACTCACTGCACTGCATCCCCAGTGGTGCTAGTGCACTGTGTGGACTCACTGTACTGCATCCCCAGTGGTGCCAGTGCAATCTCTGGACTCACTGCAGTGCATCCCCAGTGGTGCCAGTGCACTCTCAGGACTCACTGCACTGCATCCCCATTGGTGCCAGTGCACTCTCTGGACTCATTGAAGTGCATTCTCAGTGGTGCCAGTGCACTCTCTGGACTCACTGCAGTGCATCCCCAGTGGTGCCAGTACACTCACTGGACTCACTGCACTGCATCCCCAGTGGTGCCAGTGCACTCTCTGGACTCACTGCACTGCATCACCAGTGGTGCCACTGCACTCTCTGGACTCACTGCACTGCTTCCCCAGTGGTGCCAGTGCACTCACTGGACTCACTGCAGTGCATCCCCACTGGTGCCAGTGCACTCTCTGGGCTCACTGCAGTGCATGCCCAGTGGTGCCAGTGCACTCTCTGGACTCACTGCAGTGCATCCCCAGTGGTGCCAGTGCGCTCTCTGGAGTCACAGCACTGCATCCCCAGTGGTGCCAGTGAAGTCTTTGGACTCACTAAACTGCATCACCAGTGGTGCCAGTGCACTCTCTGGACTCACTGCACTGCATCCCCAGTGGTGCCTGTGCGCTCTCTGGAGTCACAGCACTGCATCCCCAGTGGTGCCAGTGCAATCTCTGGACTCACTGCACTGCATCCCCAGTGGTGCCAGTGCACTCTCTGGACTCACTGCACTGCATCCCCAGTGGTGCCAGTGCACTCTCTGGACTCACTGCACTGCATCCCCAGTGGTGCCAGTGCACTCTCTGGACTCACTGAACTGCATCCCCAGTGGTGCCAGTGCACTCTCTGGACTCACTGCACTGCATCCCCAGTGCTGCCAGTGCACTCTCTGGACTCACTGCACTGCATCCCCAGTAGCGCCAGTGCACTCTCTGGACTCACTGCACTGCTTCCCCAGTGGTGCCAGTGCACTCTCTGGACTCACTGCTCTGCATCCCCAGTGGTGCCAGTGCACTCACTGGACTCACTGCAGTGCATCCCCACTGGTGCCAGTGCACTCTCTGGACTCACTGCACTGCATCCCCAGTGGTTCCAGCGCACTCTCTGGACTCACTGCACTGCATCGCCAGTGGTGCTAGTGCACTCTGTGGACTCACTGCAGTGCATCCCCAGTGGTTCCAGTGCACTCTCTCGAGTCACTGCACTACATCCCCAGTAGTGCCAGTGCACTTCACTGGACTCACTGTACTGCATCATCGGTGGTGCCAGTGCACACTCTGGACTCACTGCACTGCATCCCCAGTGGTGCCAGTGTACTCTCTGGACTCACTGCACTGCAGGCCCAGTGGTACCAGTGCACTCACTGGACTCACTGTACTGCATCACCAGTGGTGCCAGTGCACTCTCTGGACTCACTGCACTGCATCCCCAGTGGTTCCAGTGCATTCACTGGACTCACTGTACTGCATCTCCAGTGGTGCCAGTGCACTCTCTGGACTCACTGCACTGCATCCCCAGTGGTGCCAGTGAGCTCTCTGGACTCACTGCACTGCATCCCCAGTGGTGCCAGTGTACTCACAGGATTCAATGCACTGCATCCCCAGTGGTGCTAGTGCAGTCTCTGGACTCACTGCAGTGCATCCCCAGTGGTGCCAGTGCACTCTCTGGACTCACTGAAGTGCATTCTCAGTGGTGCCAGTGCACTCTCTGGGCTCACTGAAGTGCATCCCCAGTGGTACCAGTACACTCACTGGACTCACTGCACTGCATCCCCAGTGGTGCCAGTGCACTCTCTGGACTCACTGCAGTGCATCCCCAGTGGTGCCAGTGCACTCTCTGCACTCACTGCACTGCATCCCCAGTGGTGCCAGTGAAGTCTTTAGACTCACTGCACTGCATCCCCAGTGGTGCCAGTGCACTCTGTGGAGTCACTGAAGTGCATCCCCAGTGGTGCCAGTGCACTCTCTGGACTCACTGCACTGCATGTCCAGTGGTGCCAGTGCACTCTCTGGACTCACTGTACTGCATCCCCACTGGTGCCAGTGCACTATGTGGACTCACTGTACTGCATCCCCAGTGGTGACAGTGCACTCTCTGGACTAACTGCAGTGCATCCCCAGTGGTGCCAGTGCACTCTCTGGACTCACTGCAGTGCATCCCCAGTGGTGCCAGTGCACTCTCTGGTCTCACTGCAGTGCATCCCCAGTGGTGCCAGTGCAGTCTCTGGACTCACTGCACTGCATCCCCAGTGGTGCCAGTGCACTGTCTGGACTCACTGCACTGCATCCCCAGTGGTGTCAGTGCACTCTCTGGACTCACTGTACTGCACCCCCAGTGGTGCCAGTGCACTCACTGGACTGACTGCACTGCATCCCCAGTGGTGCCAGTGCACTCTCTGGAGTCACAGCACTGCATCCCCAGTGGTGCCAGTGCACTCACTGGACTCACTGCACTGCATCACAGGTGGTGCCAGTGCACTCTCTGGACTCACTGCAGTGAATCCCCGGTGGTGCCAGTGTACTCTCTGCAGTCACTGCACTGCATCCCCAGTGGTGCCAGTGCACTCACTGGACTGCATCCCCAGTGGTGCCAGTGCACTCTCTGGACTCACTGCACTGCATCCCCAGTGGTGCCAGTGTACTCTCTGGACTCACTGCAGTGCATCCCCAGTGGTGCCAGAGCACTCTCTGGACTCACTGCACTGCATCCCCAGTGGTGCCACTGCACTCTCTGGACTCACTGCACTGCATCCCCAGTGGTGTCAGTGCACTCTCTGGACTCACTGAAGTGCATACCCAGTTGTGCCAGTGCACTCTCTGGACTCAATGCACTGCATCCCCAGTGGTGCCAGTGCACTCTGTGGACTCAGTGCACTGCATCCCCAGTGGTGCCAGTGCAATCTCTGGACTCACTGTAGTGCATCACCAGTGGTGCCAGTGCACTCTCTGGACTCACTGCAGTGCATCCCCAGTGGTGCCAGTGCACTCTCTGGACTCACTGTACTGCATCACCAGTGGTGCCAGTGCACTCTCTGGACTCACTGTACTGCATCACCAGTGGTGCCAGTGCACTCTCTGGACTCACTGCACTGCATCCCCAGTGGTGCCAGTGCACTCTCTGGACTCACTGCACTGCATCCCCAGTGGTGCCAGTGCACTCTCTGGACTCACTGAAGTGCATCCCCAGTGGTGCCAGTGCACTCTCTGGACTCACTGCACTGCATGCCCAGTGGTGCCAGTGCACTCTCTGGACTCACTGTACTGCATCCCCACTGGTACCAGTGCACTCTGTGGACTCACTGTACTGCATCCCCAGTGGTGACAGTGCACTCTCTGGACTCACTGCAGTGCATCCCCAGTGGTGCCAGTGCACTCTCTGGACTCACTGCAGTGCATCCCCAGTGGTGCCAGTGCACTCTCTGGACTCACTGCACTGCATCCCCAGTGGTGCCAGTGCACTCTCTGGACTCACTGCAGTGCATCCACAGTGGTGCCAGTGCACTCACTGGACTCACTGCAGTGTATTCCCTCTGGTGCCAGTGCACTCTCTGGACTCACTGCACTGCATCCCCAGTGGTGCCAGTGCACTCTCTGGACTCACTGCACTGCATCCCCAGTGGTGCCAGTGCATTCTCTGGACTCACTGCAGTGCATCACCAGTGGTGCTAGTGCACTCTCTGGACTCACTGAGGTGCATCCCCAGTGGTGCCAGTGCACTCTCTTGAGTCACTGCACTGCATCCCCAGTGGTGCCAGTGCACTCTCTGGACTCACTGCACTGCATCCCCAGTGGTGCCAGTGTACTCTCTGGACTCACTGAACTGCATCCCCAGTGGTGCCAGTGCACTCTCTGGACTCACTGCACTGCATCCCCAGTGCTGCCAGTGCACTCTCTGGACTCACTGCACTGCATCCCTAGTGGTGCCACTGCACTCTCTGGACTCACTGCACTGCTTCCCCAGTGGTGCCAGTGCACTCTCTGGACTCACTGCACTGCATCCCCAGTGGTGCCAGTGCACTCACTGGACTCACTGCAGTGCATCCCCACTGGTGCCAGTGCACTCTCTGGACTCACTGCACTGCATCCCCAGTGGTGCCAGTGCACTCTCTGGACTCACTGCACTGCATCCCCAGTGGTTCCAGCGCACTCTCTGGACTCACTGCACTGCATCCCCAGTGGTGCTAGTGCACTCTGTGGACTTACTGCAGTGCATCCCCAGTGGTGCCAGTGCACTCTCTGGACTCACTGCACTGCATTCTCAGTGGTGCCAGTGCACTCTCTGGACTCACTGCAGTGCATCCCCAGTGGTGCCAGTGCACTCTCTGGACTCACTGCAGTGCATCCCCAGTGGAGCCAGTGCACTCTCTGGACTCACTGCAGTGCATCCGCAGTGGTGCCATTGCACTCTCTGGACTCACTGCACTGCATCTCCAGTGGTGCCAGTGCACTCTCTGGACTCACAGCACTGCATCCCCAGTGCTGCCAGTGCACACTCTTGAGTCACTGCACTGCATCCCCTGTGGTGCAAGAGCACTCTCTGGACTCACAGCAGTGCTCACCAGTGGTGCCAGTGCACTCTCTGGACTCACTGCACTGCATCCCCAGTGAGGCAGTGCACTCTCTGGACTCACTGCACTGCATCCCCAGTGGTGCTAGTGCACTGTGTGGACTCACTGTACTGCATCCCCAGTGGTGCCAGTGCAATCTCTGGACTCACTGCAGTGCATCCCCAGTGGTGCCAGTGCACTCTCAGGACTCACTGCACTGCATCCCCATTGGTGCCAGTGCACTCTCTGGACTCATTGAAGTGCATTCTCAGTGGTGCCAGTGCACTCTCTGGACTCACTGCAGTGCATCCCCAGTGGTGCCAGTACACTCACTGGACTCACTGCACTGCATCCCCAGTGGTGCCAGTGCACTCTCTGGACTCACTGCACTGCATCACCAGTGGTGCCACTGCACTCTCTGGACTCACTGCACTGCTTCCCCAGTGGTGCCAGTGCACTCACTGGACTCACTGCAGTGCATCCCCACTGGTGCCAGTGCACTCTCTGGGCTCACTGCAGTGCATGCCCAGTGGTGCCAGTGCACTCTCTGGACTCACTGCAGTGCATCCCCAGTGGTGCCAGTGCGCTCTCTGGAGTCACAGCACTGCATCCCCAGTGGTGCCAGTGCAATCTCTGGACTCAGTGCACTGAATCCCCAGTGGTGCCAGTGCACTCTCTGGACTCACTGCACTGCATCCCCGGTGGTGCCAGTGCAGTCTCTGGAGTAACTGCACTGCATCCCCACTGGTGCCAAAGCACTCTCTGGACTTCCAGCACCGCATCCCCAGTGGTGCCAGTGCACTCTCTGGACTCACTGCACTGCATCCCCAGTGGTGCCAGTGCACTCTCTGGACTCACTGCAGTGCATCCCCAGTGGTGCCAGTGCACTCTCTGGACTCACTGCACTGCATCCCCAGTGGTGCCAGTGTACTCTCTGGACTCACTGTACTGCATCCCCAGTGGTGCCAGTGCACTCTCTGGACTCACAGCAGTGCATCCCCAGTGGTGCCAGTGCACTCTCTGGACTCACTGCAGTGCATCCCCAGTGGTGCCAGTGCACTCTCTGGACTCACTGCACTGAAGCCCCAGTGGTGCCAGTGCACTCTCTGGACTCACTGCACTGCATCCCCAGTGGTGCCAGTGCACTCTCTCGACTCACTGCACTGCATCCCCAGTGGTGCCAGTGCACTCTCTGGACTCACTGCACTGCATCCCCAGTGGTGCCAGTGCACTCTCTGGACTCACTGCAGTGCATCCCCAGTGGTGCCAGTGCACTCTCTGGACTCACTGTACTGCACCCCCAGTGGTGCCAGTGTACTCACTGGACTGACTGCACTGCATCCCCAGTGGTGCCAGTGCACTCTCTGGACTCACTGCACTGCATCCCCACTGGTGCCAGTGTACTCTCTGGACTCACTGCACTGCATCCCCAGTGGTGCCAGTGCACTCACTGGACTCACTGGACACATCCCCAGTGGTGCCAGTGCACTCTCTGGACTCACTGCAGTGCATCCCAGTGGTGCCAGTGCACTCTCTGGACTCACTGCACTGCATCCGCACTGGTGCCAGTGTACTCTCTGGACTCACTGCAGTGCATCCCCAGTGGTGCCAGTGCACTCTCTGGACTCACTGCAGTGCATCCCCAGTGGTGCCAGTGCACTCTCTGGACTCACTGAAGTGCATCCCCAGTTGTGCCAGTGCACTCTCTGGACTCAATGCACTGCATCCCCACTGGTGCCAGTGCACTCTCTGGACTCACTGCACTGCATCCCTAGTGGTGCCAGTGCAATCTCTGGACTCACTGTAGTGCATCCCCAGTGGTGCCAGTGCACTCTCTGGACTCACTGCAGTGCATCCCCAGTGGTGCCAGTGCACTCTCTGGACTCACTGTACTGCATCACCAGTGGTGCCAGTGCACTCTCTGGACTCACTGCAGTGCATTCCCAGTGGTGCCAGTGCACTCTTTGGACTCACTGCACTGCAGCCCCATTGGTGCCAGTGCACTCTCTGGACTCACTGCACTGCATCACAGGTGGTGCCAGTGCACTCTCTGGACTCACTGCACTGCATCCCCAGTGGTGCCAGTGCACTCTCTGGACTCACTGCACTGCATCCCCAGTGGTGCCAGTGCACTCTCTGGACTCACTGAACTGCATCCCCAGTGGTGCCAGTGCACTCTCTGGACTCACTGCACTGCATCCCCAGTGCTGCCAGTGCACTCTCTGGACTCACTGCACTGCATCCCCAGTAGCGCCAGTGCACTCTCTGGACTCACTGCACTGCTTCCCCAGTGGTGCCAGTGCACTCTCTGGACTCACTGCTCTGCATCCCCAGTGGTGCCAGTGCACTCACTGGACTCACTGCAGTGCATCCCCACTGGTGCCAGTGCACTCTCTGGACTCACTGCACTGCATCCCCAGTGGTTCCAGCGCACTCTCTGGACTCACTGCACTGCATCGCCAGTGGTGCTAGTGCACTCTGTGGACTCACTGCAGTGCATCCCCAGTGGTTCCAGTGCACTCTCTCGAGTCACTGCACTACATCCCCAGTAGTGCCAGTGCACTTCACTGGACTCACTGTACTGCATCATCGGTGGTGCCAGTGCACACTCTGGACTCACTGCACTGCATCCCCAGTGGTGCCAGTGTACTCTCTGGACTCACTGCACTGCAGGCCCAGTGGTACCAGTGCACTCACTGGACTCACTGTACTGCATCACCAGTGGTGCCAGTGCACTCTCTGGACTCACTGCACTGCATCCCCAGTGGTTCCAGTGCATTCACTGGACTCACTGTACTGCATCTCCAGTGGTGCCAGTGCACTCTCTGGACTCACTGCACTGCATCCCCAGTGGTGCCAGTGAGCTCTCTGGACTCACTGCACTGCATCCCCAGTGGTGCCAGTGTACTCACAGGATTCAATGCACTGCATCCCCAGTGGTGCTAGTGCAGTCTCTGGACTCACTGCAGTGCATCCCCAGTGGTGCCAGTGCACTCTCTGGACTCACTGAAGTGCATTCTCAGTGGTGCCAGTGCACTCTCTGGGCTCACTGAAGTGCATCCCCAGTGGTACCAGTACACTCACTGGACTCACTGCACTGCATCCCCAGTGGTGCCAGTGCACTCTCTGGACTCACTGCAGTGCATCCCCAGTGGTGCCAGTGCACTCTCTGCACTCACTGCACTGCATCCCCAGTGGTGCCAGTGAAGTCTTTAGACTCACTGCACTGCATCCCCAGTGGTGCCAGTGCACTCTGTGGAGTCACTGAAGTGCATCCCCAGTGGTGCCAGTGCACTCTCTGGACTCACTGCACTGCATGTCCAGTGGTGCCAGTGCACTCTCTGGACTCACTGTACTGCATCCCCACTGGTGCCAGTGCACTATGTGGACTCACTGTACTGCATCCCCAGTGGTGACAGTGCACTCTCTGGACTAACTGCAGTGCATCCCCAGTGGTGCCAGTGCACTCTCTGGACTCACTGCAGTGCATCCCCAGTGGTGCCAGTGCACTCTCTGGTCTCACTGCAGTGCATCCCCAGTGGTGCCAGTGCAGTCTCTGGACTCACTGCACTGCATCCCCAGTGGTGCCAGTGCACTGTCTGGACTCACTGCACTGCATCCCCAGTGGTGTCAGTGCACTCTCTGGACTCACTGTACTGCACCCCCAGTGGTGCCAGTGCACTCACTGGACTGACTGCACTGCATCCCCAGTGGTGCCAGTGCACTCTCTGGAGTCACAGCACTGCATCCCCAGTGGTGCCAGTGCACTCACTGGACTCACTGCACTGCATCACAGGTGGTGCCAGTGCACTCTCTGGACTCACTGCAGTGAATCCCCGGTGGTGCCAGTGTACTCTCTGCAGTCACTGCACTGCATCCCCAGTGGTGCCAGTGCACTCACTGGACTGCATCCCCAGTGGTGCCAGTGCACTCTCTGGACTCACTGCACTGCATCCCCAGTGGTGCCAGTGTACTCTCTGGACTCACTGCAGTGCATCCCCAGTGGTGCCAGAGCACTCTCTGGACTCACTGCACTGCATCCCCAGTGGTGCCACTGCACTCTCTGGACTCACTGCACTGCATCCCCAGTGGTGTCAGTGCACTCTCTGGACTCACTGAAGTGCATACCCAGTTGTGCCAGTGCACTCTCTGGACTCAATGCACTGCATCCCCAGTGGTGCCAGTGCACTCTGTGGACTCAGTGCACTGCATCCCCAGTGGTGCCAGTGCAATCTCTGGACTCACTGTAGTGCATCACCAGTGGTGCCAGTGCACTCTCTGGACTCACTGCAGTGCATCCCCAGTGGTGCCAGTGCACTCTCTGGACTCACTGTACTGCATCACCAGTGGTGCCAGTGCACTCTCTGGACTCACTGTACTGCATCACCAGTGGTGCCAGTGCACTCTCTGGACTCACTGCACTGCATCCCCAGTGGTGCCAGTGCACTCTCTGGACTCACTGCACTGCATCCCCAGTGGTGCCAGTGCACTCTCTGGACTCACTGAAGTGCATCCCCAGTGGTGCCAGTGCACTCTCTGGACTCACTGCACTGCATGCCCAGTGGTGCCAGTGCACTCTCTGGACTCACTGTACTGCATCCCCACTGGTACCAGTGCACTCTGTGGACTCACTGTACTGCATCCCCAGTGGTGACAGTGCACTCTCTGGACTCACTGCAGTGCATCCCCAGTGGTGCCAGTGCACTCTCTGGACTCACTGCAGTGCATCCCCAGTGGTGCCAGTGCACTCTCTGGACTCACTGCACTGCATCCCCAGTGGTGCCAGTGCACTCTCTGGACTCACTGCAGTGCATCCACAGTGGTGCCAGTGCACTCACTGGACTCACTGCAGTGTATTCCCTCTGGTGCCAGTGCACTCTCTGGACTCACTGCACTGCATCCCCAGTGGTGCCAGTGCACTCTCTGGACTCACTGCACTGCATCCCCAGTGGTGCCAGTGCATTCTCTGGACTCACTGCAGTGCATCACCAGTGGTGCTAGTGCACTCTCTGGACTCACTGAGGTGCATCCCCAGTGGTGCCAGTGCACTCTCTTGAGTCACTGCACTGCATCCCCAGTGGTGCCAGTGCACTCTCTGGACTCACTGCACTGCATCCCCAGTGGTGCCAGTGTACTCTCTGGACTCACTGAACTGCATCCCCAGTGGTGCCAGTGCACTCTCTGGACTCACTGCACTGCATCCCCAGTGCTGCCAGTGCACTCTCTGGACTCACTGCACTGCATCCCTAGTGGTGCCACTGCACTCTCTGGACTCACTGCACTGCTTCCCCAGTGGTGCCAGTGCACTCTCTGGACTCACTGCACTGCATCCCCAGTGGTGCCAGTGCACTCACTGGACTCACTGCAGTGCATCCCCACTGGTGCCAGTGCACTCTCTGGACTCACTGCACTGCATCCCCAGTGGTGCCAGTGCACTCTCTGGACTCACTGCACTGCATCCCCAGTGGTTCCAGCGCACTCTCTGGACTCACTGCACTGCATCCCCAGTGGTGCTAGTGCACTCTGTGGACTTACTGCAGTGCATCCCCAGTGGTGCCAGTGCACTCTCTGGACTCACTGCACTGCATTCTCAGTGGTGCCAGTGCACTCTCTGGACTCACTGCAGTGCATCCCCAGTGGTGCCAGTGCACTCTCTGGACTCACTGCAGTGCATCCCCAGTGGAGCCAGTGCACTCTCTGGACTCACTGCAGTGCATCCGCAGTGGTGCCATTGCACTCTCTGGACTCACTGCACTGCATCTCCAGTGGTGCCAGTGCACTCTCTGGACTCACAGCACTGCATCCCCAGTGCTGCCAGTGCACACTCTTGAGTCACTGCACTGCATCCCCTGTGGTGCAAGAGCACTCTCTGGACTCACAGCAGTGCTCACCAGTGGTGCCAGTGCACTCTCTGGACTCACTGCACTGCATCCCCAGTGAGGCAGTGCACTCTCTGGACTCACTGCACTGCATCCCCAGTGGTGCTAGTGCACTGTGTGGACTCACTGTACTGCATCCCCAGTGGTGCCAGTGCAATCTCTGGACTCACTGCAGTGCATCCCCAGTGGTGCCAGTGCACTCTCAGGACTCACTGCACTGCATCCCCATTGGTGCCAGTGCACTCTCTGGACTCATTGAAGTGCATTCTCAGTGGTGCCAGTGCACTCTCTGGACTCACTGCAGTGCATCCCCAGTGGTGCCAGTACACTCACTGGACTCACTGCACTGCATCCCCAGTGGTGCCAGTGCACTCTCTGGACTCACTGCACTGCATCACCAGTGGTGCCACTGCACTCTCTGGACTCACTGCACTGCTTCCCCAGTGGTGCCAGTGCACTCACTGGACTCACTGCAGTGCATCCCCACTGGTGCCAGTGCACTCTCTGGGCTCACTGCAGTGCATGCCCAGTGGTGCCAGTGCACTCTCTGGACTCACTGCAGTGCATCCCCAGTGGTGCCAGTGCGCTCTCTGGAGTCACAGCACTGCATCCCCAGTGGTGCCAGTGCAATCTCTGGACTCAGTGCACTGAATCCCCAGTGGTGCCAGTGCACTCTCTGGACTCACTGCACTGCATCCCCGGTGGTGCCAGTGCAGTCTCTGGAGTAACTGCACTGCATCCCCACTGGTGCCAAAGCACTCTCTGGACTTCCAGCACCGCATCCCCAGTGGTGCCAGTGCACTCTCTGGACTCACTGCACTGCATCCCCAGTGGTGCCAGTGCACTCTCTGGACTCACTGCAGTGCATCCCCAGTGGTGCCAGTGCACTCTCTGGACTCACTGCACTGCATCCCCAGTGGTGCCAGTGTACTCTCTGGACTCACTGTACTGCATCCCCAGTGGTGCCAGTGCACTCTCTGGACTCACAGCAGTGCATCCCCAGTGGTGCCAGTGCACTCTCTGGACTCACTGCAGTGCATCCCCAGTGGTGCCAGTGCACTCTCTGGACTCACTGCACTGAAGCCCCAGTGGTGCCAGTGCACTCTCTGGACTCACTGCACTGCATCCCCAGTGGTGCCAGTGCACTCTCTCGACTCACTGCACTGCATCCCCAGTGGTGCCAGTGCACTCTCTGGACTCACTGCACTGCATCCCCAGTGGTGCCAGTGCACTCTCTGGACTCACTGCAGTGCATCCCCAGTGGTGCCAGTGCACTCTCTGGACTCACTGTACTGCACCCCCAGTGGTGCCAGTGTACTCACTGGACTGACTGCACTGCATCCCCAGTGGTGCCAGTGCACTCTCTGGACTCACTGCACTGCATCCCCACTGGTGCCAGTGTACTCTCTGGACTCACTGCACTGCATCCCCAGTGGTGCCAGTGCACTCACTGGACTCACTGGACACATCCCCAGTGGTGCCAGTGCACTCTCTGGACTCACTGCAGTGCATCCCAGTGGTGCCAGTGCACTCTCTGGACTCACTGCACTGCATCCGCACTGGTGCCAGTGTACTCTCTGGACTCACTGCAGTGCATC
>NW_027663614.1:37500-74009 GCF_964034855.1 Anser brachyrhynchus | reverse complement strand
CCGGGGAGCTAGCAGCAGTGTCACTGCTGGCCGTGCCACCCCGCACAGCACCTCAGGTATGTGCAAGCAGCTCTCCCCAGCAGTAGCTGCTAAAAACTACGGAGCGAGTACACCATTACCAAAGAGAAAGAATGACTTTCTTTCCCGTTACCTCCCACCCTTCACCAGAACAACAGCAAAACAAAAGTCTTGCATTTGGGGGAGCAGGTCCAGAAGTAGAGCTACCTTCTCTCTTTGATCTCCTGCTCCTCGGGAGCAACCAAAAGGCCACAAAATGTCTTCAACACCAGCAACATCTTGCAACAGCCGGGATTCGGCACAAGACAAGGCAAAGAAACCTTCCTTTCAAACAGACAGGGCTAACTCCCCTGCATACAACAGGTAGCACCAGAGGGCAGAGATCAACCCAACGCAGGGGTGCTACAGCCAGCGTGCCCTGGCAGAACCCCAAGCATGTCTGCCAGCAACGGAGATAGGTAAACAGCTGCGATCTAGCACTGAAATGACACTAGTTCTGGGATTTTTTCCTACTTACTCCTTCCTAGGAGGTAATGGAAGGAGATTTCACCGTCGAGCATTTCTTTTGCGGTTAAAAGCCAGTCAAAGCGAACCGCGTAAGCCCTTTAAAATGGCACACAAAGGTGAAAAATAACTACGAGACAGAAAGGTGGGGCGAGCGAAATGGGTTTCTCCCCGGCTCAAATCCCCTAAAAGAGGCACCAGTGGGGCCGGCCCCCAGCACCCCGCCGGCCCCGGGCACCCCACAAAGCCCAACAGCGGGGCAGCACCGGGGGGGGGGACACGTTAACGCCTCAGAGCGCCCCGGGAACCCCTGGGGCCGCCCCCCGGGGGGGTGGGGGTGGGGGGAGCCCCGCCGCACAGCCCCGTCCCCGCCGCTCACCGGCGTGCTGGTCGCGGGGCCACAGGTAGTAGGTGGCGGGGATGACGATGAGCCCCACGAAGCTGGTGAGGAAGTAGAAGAAGGTGTTGCCGCTGTCGTCGTACTGGAACTGCTGCCCCGCCATGGCCGCCCGCCCGTGGGCAGCGGCGGCGGCAGCGGCACCGCCAGGCCCGGCCCGGCCTCGCCCTCAAACGGCTCGAAGCGGGGCCCGCCGGGCACGCGCCGCGCGCTCCCGCGGAGACGGCCACGAGCGCGCGCGCGCCCCCGCCGCTCTCTCCGCCGGCCCCGCCGCAAGGAGACGTGTCACTGCGCAGCCACCATAGCCATTGTGACGTCACACCGCCGCGCCCGCACCGGCCGCCCGCGCTGTGATTCGCCGCGAGCGAGGCCCCGCCCCTCGCCTTCCGCCGGGGGGGGCCGTGCCCGCCCCGCCCGTGGCCACGCCCCTTCCCGCCCAGCGCACGCCCCCATTTTGTCCGCGCTGCGTGGGGCTCCCCTCGCCACAAGATGGCGCCCGCGCCGCGCGGCGGGTGCGGCCCGTGAGGGAGGGCTGGGGGCTCTGAGGGGGGCGTGTGGTGGCTTTGTAACAATTCCCTGTCAGGCCCTCGCAGAGTTCATAGGCAGAATAAAATATTTCCTGCTATGTCTTTTGCTGTGTGCGTGGCCTTTCACTGAGTACTTCCTGCAGCAGCGACAGCTCTTGCAATAGCTGTTTTGGAAGACGCCTGAATACATAAAGCACTCACCCCCCCGAGAACATTTCTAGTCCTAAATTTCCCAGTGAGACAGTGAAACGTTTCCGTACAGTAAAAATAAAAAATAAAAAAAAAAAATCAATAAGAACCTTAGCCTGGTTTTGTAAGCAGAGGAAATGCTCCTGCCACTGTGTTCAGCTGCCGAGTCCGTTTCTTCAGATAAAGGGGTAGAGCTCTCAAAGACAATTAAGTTCCTACAGGTTTTGCAAAATTAACCTGTCGGATGAGGAAGATTTGTGGGTCCTCCAAGGTGAAGGACCAGCAGTGGGTGAGCTAAGGTAACATCTTACCTAAGCACTGTACAATCCACACAGGGAACAGTGTGTGTAAGTGCCACGCAACAAATCTCTGGTCGATGCATTCAGCCGATCACAGGAGCCAGATCAGGAGGAAAGCAGGCATCTCTCACAGGGCAGGTCACGAAACTGCTTCTTAATGCCATTATTATGGAGCCCAGTTATTGATTTTCTGTCAGGTGTTGGCAAAGTTGGCTTGTGAGGGGGCTGCCTTGGCATTAACTGATCTAGTGAGGGAGTCCTGGAGGCTGCTCTGGGCTTCATCCTGTCTCTGCTCTTCCCCTGTGAGCCTGTTCCAGCTATCAGGGAACCGTCACTGGAAAAATAACTTCTGCTGTCCAGCTCTGGGCTTCCTGGTTAGGAGGTGTGTCACCCAGAAGCTGAATAGCAATGAGCAGAGGCCATTCTAGCATAGACCCTAACAGTCTGAGTGTTGTTCCTTACGTACACAATTTCTCCATGAACAGTAATGGTTATCCCTTACTTCCATGGGGAAAGGGAGGACTCAGTGTTGTTTTTCCCACTGGCAGCCTGTCAAACAACCCCAACCTGTTTGCATTTCAGGTGCAGCTGTGTCTATTGGAGGTAGAGACAACATTTTGGGAACACCCCAGTAGATAGCTATTTCTAAACTAGAAGAATTTGATCTTCCCCAAACACTCTCAGAATACTTTTAACACTCATTGTGTCAAGTCACAAAAGTGCATTCTTGCATTACACACCCCTGCTGCACTACTCACAGTCGTAGTGGGCCCTTCCACAGGGGCAGAGTGATTTATTGCAACTACCCCAGAAGCACGGGGGCTGCCTCCTGCACCTCCCAGCACACTCATCAGTCTGACTTCTCCTTCCAGTGCAAAAGGCTTGGTAACATTGACCTGTGGGGTTGGTGTTATGTGCATGGTCATGCACACAGTGGTTTCACAGCCACCAGCATCGCTTTTGCATATCCTCTAATGTTGTTTCCAGTGTCACTGGAGATTGTCAGCTGCTGATTACCTCTACCAAGTGTGCAGGTTGGGACTTTCATCAAAGGAAAGATACAAAAAAGAATTCTATCTTCAGTCCTACCTTCATCCCTAAACATGAACCAGAGACCCAAACTACTGGTAAGGTCGGCTGCAGAAGGCACAGAAAGGAGAAATGGTAGCATGAAGGCAGAAAAACTGTAAGCCTGATATCTGAAACTGCACAACAACTGATGCATATTCATGCTGAAAACACGTCCATTTTCTGATGAGCTGGACAAATCTTCTGCCCCTTGTGTTACCTAGCAGCACACCTGCGCTTTTATCAGAAGCGGCTTGAGGGAACCATACAGTTCCGTGAATCAAGAAGAGGAGGTGCCAGGTCAGGAGAAAGACAATGTTTTGACAAAATCCCGTAATCTCTACAGAAGAACAGCTACTACAGATCTAGTAAGGCACCAAAGATGACAGTTGGACTGTTTTAGCAGGAATTAGTAGGAATGGTGAAATGTAGAACATTTCTGGTGTAACAAATAGGCAGTTTCAAACCCGAATGTAAGATTTTACGACCTGTGAAATGGTAATTACAATTTAGCAGATATGCCTATAGCTGTGGGAACTCGTATCCCAGATGTCATGACCTTCCTGAACTTCTGTGTGGTGGTGAACTGCCTTCCTACAGCCGAGGGAATGCGGAGAGCAGGAATTTCCAGAGGTAGGGAATGGCCGGCAGATGGCGATCAAACACAGCCGTGGGGAGCTCTCCAGCTCATGCCATTGCCAAACACGTCCGGTAAGACGGTGACGGATTTCAATTTGCCAGTTTTGCAAGTATATTGGTTTCCAACAAAATGCAATGTGACTTTATATAAGTCTACCGTATCTGGGTCATTAAACCAAGAAAGGAAGAATGCTATTAGTGTGTTCAGGTGGGAAGGAGAGAAGATAACAGATTTGCATGACATATTTAATTGAAATGGGCATTACTAAGAAAATAGCTCTTTGTAAGAGCTTCAAAAGCACCTGTAGCCGTGCAAAAGCTACAGGCATGAGCCAGGCAGCAGGCTCTGCACTGTGCATGTGGCTGTGGCCCACCTCAGGCTACCCAGCTGTGTTCAGTGGCAGTGCAGGACCCCTGCTTCTCGTCTCGCAGCCTCCTCCGCTCTGCAGACCATGTCACACAGGAGCCTTTGTATTTGGCCCAGCTGTTTTAGAAATATTCTTCCTGTGTGCATGTTTCATGACACAAGGTGGTCAATTCAATTAGTTCCAGTCAGCAAAGGTTGTATGTGACCAGCCTGGACACATGTGAAATGAAAACGATCTCAAGACAAATACACTACAGGAGGGAAGGTGCCTCCAGCTAAATGTACTAGGATGGATGGATACCTGCCTTCACTGCCCTGCAAACACCATTGCTTATCTGGCTAGCATTTTTTATTGCTGCTATTTTACTTGTTTCTGGCAGAGAAGCCAGATTCAAATAAATGGCCCCGTGATCCACCCTGTGACTGGAGTGGACCTGTCACCTTAGGATTTACATGCTGATTTCAATGGCAACAAATACAATGGCTGCCCAGGGCCATCAAGGAGTTCACTGTGTAACGCATCTAACACGACCATATGAGGGAGAAAAGTACCATGTTTTAACCTCTTCTTGGGGCTCCCACAAGTGTGTGACTCCCTCTGGTTGGGATTATCACATTCTTGTGTCCCCAGTACCTGATTTGTTTCCAAAGAGAGATGCGAAAGGCCATGTAACACCTTCTCCTTGGCACGCTTCCCAACATTTTGGAGTGATTTCCACAAAAGCTTCCATAGATCCACTCCTGACTAGGTGCAAGGATTTGGCCAGGCTGACAGCAAGGGGATGGTGGAGGCAGTGGAGAAGCACTGGAGGGCAGTGGTGGCAGAAGATCTGTAGGACAGCGAAGTGGAGCTTTCATGGGCAGTGTGCTGGATACTGCAGAACTTCTCTCAGTGGTTCACATCTGTCTGTAGTTCACATCTGTAGTTAAAGATGGTAGGAAATCAGGGGTATTTCCTACTTAGAGATGACAAATTCAGGACAGAAGTTACTAGAGCAAGTTGCTGGGAACTTATATCTCAGTTTTATAGGGATTAATGTCAGGGGGAAAAGGAAAACAAATAAACAAACAAACAAACCAAACAACAGCAACAAACAGAAAAAACACACATAATGCTCCTGAACAACGCATGGTGCCCAGAGTGGGAAAAGAAGAGCTCGTGCACCTCATAAGCTCCTCTGTAACATTTGGGCTGTGATTCCCTGGAGTCTTACCCTCAGATGAAAATCTGAGGATGGAACAAGTTATATCAGGAATCAATTTGGTTGGCATTTTGGCCTACTTTTTTATTTCTTGTTGGGTGCTTGGGATAATTCTGGGAGTGGGAACACTGAGCAGTGCATTAGGGGTAGGGGGTTTCCATGGACCTAGGTCCAAAATGCAGGTTCTCCAAGGGAGCTCTCTCTCCAGTCTTTCTAGGCCCTCGGTGAAGACAAACTCTGTCTGTTTCTCTTCCTCTGTTTCTATTCTCCCTATCTCTCTCTTGTTTCTTATCTTTTTCTCAGCTCTCTCTCAACTTTCTCTCTTCCTCTCTTGCTTTTTCTTCCTCTCTTTTTCTTCTTCCTCTCTCCCCTCTCTCCTTTTCTTTACCTTTCGCCAGCCTCACAAAGGGAGCATGCCCGCAGGTTCAGCCCTTGCGGAGGTGCAGACTTTGCCGCAGGGTTGCAAAGGCATCAGGACATTGTGCTCATATCAGGAATACTAACGATAAAAGCTGGTGTGCTGCTGCTGCCTCTCTGGAAATTAGAAAGCGTTGTGGCTAAATCCAGCAACTGGGACTGAGGGGTATTATGACGATAGGCACAACAAAGATGCAGTAAGTGGATTATCTGAAAAGCACTCCTTTTTTTTTTTCACTGAGTTTCCCTTTTGTTTGTTTGTTTAAATTAACTATTTTATGCCACGATATTAATCATAGCCTAAAAACAGTGCAGTGGCACTGCCTTTAGAAATGGGAAATGATTTACAAATTGACCTTGCCGCCTGACATTCAGAGTTCTTCAAACAACATGTGTTTTGATGGTTGACCTTGTAAACTGGGGAAGACAGAAGTAAGTCACAAAGATCCTCTGGGTTAAACTATTTTCCAAGCTGATTATAAAGCTTAGAGCTCAAAAGGTCTTTGCACAGAAACTCACAAAATACCTTTTCTTTTTAAAGGGTTATCATCACCTAATTCATTTTACCTCTGGTTTCGCATTAGAGGTATTGTTTACTCCTCTGCTGCTCAGAAAATGCTCAGCAAGTGTGATATTATAGCCCACCCCACAAGCCTGGCCCAAGTTACAGAGGCTTAGCACAGCATAACTCTACAGTCTGTTCGCCGTGCCTGTTTTTCATTAATGAATGTTGTTTGAATGTTTAAGAAGAGCTTTCCCTGACATTTTATTTATTTCTCAATAATCTCAATCATGCTGCCAGTGATCAGGCAAAACTCCCACTGACACTCTTGTCTGATAGACACCAATGCAAGATTTGCCTTAAAAATAGCTGTAGAACCATGCATGTAAATGTTACGCATCAGGACTTGTGCTGGCTTCCAGAAAGCTTTTGTCAGCTTTCATTAACAATTTATAATTAACTACAGTTCTCTGCTTCACTTTGTCCTCTGCTTATTTTTAAGGGGGTAAGAGCTCCTGAGTTTTGATTAAAGTGTCATAAGGCAAAGGGTAAAAAATGTTTTTCGTGAGGATTAAAATACAGTTAATATATATTGAAGAGAAGCTAGTACCCACTGGCCGAACTGAACCGCATCTCACATTTGTGGCCGAAGTGAATGGCTGTCTGTGTACACACTTGGCAGAGAAAGTGGAGATAGAGGAGGCACAGGGAAGGGCAACTGGAAGGATCGAGGGAACCGTCTTGTGGTCACAGCACAAGGAGTGACTCGGCAGGTGGGGACTCTGCAGAGGGCATGGTGGGAAGGGGCATGTTTGAGGTCTACAAAGCTTTGAAGAATAAAGATAGGAAGCGCTGCTGCGCACAAATATTGCAACATTAGCATGGGAGAAAAGACTTCCAAGATGATCTGGTCCAACCATCACCCTACCACCAATGTCACCCACTAAACCATGTCCCTAAGCATTAGGTCCAACCTTTCCTTGACTGCTCTTTCTGAGAAGAAATGTCTCCTGTTGCCACTGTCCAGTGAAAGGAGCACCGCCTGTCCTTATATTCATGCACACACACTGACATCTGTGTAGAGAGGTTTCTTTGCTTCAAAAACTGCCTTTTTTTCATGAGCAGCCTTCCTATCTGCAGTATGATCAACAGTCTCTTGAGGACTTGTTGACTTCTCTGCTTCTGCATTATAAATGTCCAGCCCAAATTCAAGTTCCTCAGCCCTGATGATTTTAACTTGGTCCAAACCATCCCGTCCCGGATCATTCCTGCAAGCTGGGACAGATCATGAAAAACCAGAACATCAGCAGCTTGTATCTTCCCACCTGCCTGGGCTGTGCACCCAGGGCACCAGGAGCAAGGTGGTCCTCGGTGCCAGGCGGCGATCTTCTGCTCAGTGAGCTGAAACAATGGCTGGGGAGATTTGGGTAGAGAAGGAAGAGTAAAATCAATGGGATTTAGCCTGACCTAGTGAGGGCAGGGACACACATGCATGTCTTTGCCATGGAAAAGGTTGGGCCAGCACTCCACAAAATGTTGATTAGCAAGGCATTATCCTGCCTAGTGATCGCACCCACCAGCTCAGCAAATACCCAGTAGCTTCAGCCCAGCTAGACACAAAACTCCCAGCTGCATTGGGAATGCTGCAGCCAGACAAGTGGCAGCTCGGGGCAGGGAGCTGAAAACATTTTTCCCTTGTTTTCTGCCAAGGTATATGAAATAAAGACCTGTGAAAACATTGTGTGTTTTCATACTGTATTCTCCATCTTCCACCTCCGACACTGAGTGATAATGATCTATAAGCCAAACGCAGAGGCTGTGCAAGCCTAACGAAGGGAATAATGTAATCCTGCAGAGCCCCTATTATTATTCCTCACCAAAACACCGTGCTTTGCGGCATAAATCTGTGACCAAAGCCTTTTCAAGCATGGGCTACTGTAGAGGGTTATTATTTAGATGAAGTGAGGACGGAAGATTGGTTTGTACAACGTCTTCATACTGTGATGACACTGGTTCCATTACCGGTATTTATTCCCTAAGCGTCTCCATACACAAGTCACTCACCTCTTTAACCCGCCATCGCAAATGGACGGGCTCTGCTCGGTGCAACATCCGCAGCTGCACTCGGGGTCCCCCTTCTCCCCGACATACGCCCCCCACCCCGTGCTGCTCTCAGCATCCCACAGTATGCTTTCAGACGCGCGACGCTCTGCATTTTCTTCCAGTGAGATCACTTTCTGAATTAGGAAGGGAGAAAGAAAATGCACCAACATATGCTTTGCGCGCTCCCGAGACCTACTTAAAATTGATTGAGCGGATTTTTAAAGAACAATGCGAGGACCTTTAGCGCTCTTCTCCGGTCCTGTCAAAGCACTAAGGGAGACAGCCACTAGGCTGAGCCTGCATGATGATGTATCGATTTTTTTTTTTTTTTCAGCTGAGCACCCAACATTTCCGAACACCGAGGTTTATAATGCAAATGCTACAGCCTCTCGCTGCAGCAACTTAGAAGAGCAATGCTATTATTTTAATAAAGCTGTCAGATTAAGTGACTGCATGGTTACACCGTGATATTAATACACGTTCTTAACTGTCAATTAGTTAACTGGCTAATAAAAAGAGCCTAGCTTATAGGATTTTGCTAATGAATATAATGCTTTGTTTCTGGGCAAAACATATGCTTTGGATATATAATTAGAAAAAGCCCCCCCCTTCCTCCCCCATCGAGAGAGCATGTGCAGCTGAATAAAGGAGCTCATTATACCTGCGAGGGGTCAAAGTCTGTGGATCTGTAGCTTATGGTATTATGACAGATTACAAAATCACTCTATTATGTTAGTCAATCTGTTTCCAAGCACAAACTAGCGGGGAGCAGGGCACTAGAAACTCCCAAGCACGGCGCCCGGTGGCTTTTCCCGGAGGTCTTATGATAGGTCAGCTGCTGGTGGCATCACCTCTGACAGCTCACATGTCAGACCTTTGCTGTATGACTTCTGTCTTTGTTATTGCAGAGCCTCTTCACCGACAATCAATCCCTGCTTCAGGTTGCAAAGAGCTCCCAGTAAGAGCTGAAACAAATTTGAAATCCATGGGTAGCCATCACTTGTGCTAATGAAAGAAAAAAGCAGAGCACTTATGCTCCATCTGACCTCCCTCAGGCTCTCTCTATAATAAAAAAGAAAAAAAAAAAAAGTTTTTAAGTAGAGAGGAGAGCAGCTAAGCAGCAACAGCTGGGAGGGAAAGCATCGGGTTCAGCATCAGTGCATTTGTTGGTTTGAAAAGAAAAAAAAAAAGTAATTCATATGCAGGATAAGGGGATTTCAGACATGATAGAGATCCTAAGAAATATTTGACTTTCTTAATCTTCCAGGAAAATTATTCTGCTGGAAAGTCTTATTCCGTCAGTTCAGCATAAAACTCCTTGGTACCAAGTGGAAAGAAAAGCCTCTTGCATTGGAGAAACGCAGGGCTCGCCAGCACCACGGCCACATCCACTGCTGCCAGGCTGCAATTTTATGAGACCCCACCGAGGAGGGATGCTTCCACCCCTGTCACGGGCTTGCGTGAAACATGGGCGGAAGCAGCTGCAGACAAGACACGAGGAGAAGTTTCTCCCACCCAGCAGACTCCAGGAGCTGTGCTGGCTGTCCTGCTGCGGGCACGCAGCTGTGGGGAGCTGGACCGCTGCTGGGACACCTGCTCTGAGCAACCCACAAACCACTTCCAGCTCCCATTTCGGCAGGGATTTCCTCAGCTTCACAGCTCTCTGGCGGTTCCCAGCTGGGGAACCATCAGTACCCCTCCTAGTAAGCTGGAAAACCTCTGAAGTAAAGGACAGGGTGAACAAACAGATATCTCCTCTTTTCTCTTCAGACCATCGGCGCAGCTCAGGAGGGTGAGGAATTTCTGCGATCAGGTTTTGCTGCTATCGAAACGAGAACTAAAGGGAACTTCTCCTTTGCAGGGGAGCCACCTCAGCTGGCACTAAGCAGGAAGTCAACACCGAAGTATTCAGAGCAAATCGAGGCTTTGAATAAAATAATGCTTTTAATCCTATTCCTATTAATCATCTCAAAGATAATCTATCAGTTCCTCTTGGGGATAATATCTATTTTACTTCAGGAGCTAGCTTTTCCTCTCAGATACAGTCACAGGCTTGCAAACCCGTTTGTCCCACTTCTTTGCAGGCTGATCAGCATTACTGCTCATACAAGCACCTTGTTAATCCCCGGAGGCTGGGTCCAAACATGGGGAAAGTCACTTCATATCCCTCGAGATCAGCAGAGTGACATTGGCTTACACTGGGCAACAACCTGGCCCATACGCTCGGGTGTATTTGGCTAGAAGCCTGGGAGTTCATGACTTTTATATGTTTCAACAAAAGGCATTGAAAAGAGCTTTTGATATGGTTATTTGGTCAAAGAGATCAAACGCTTCCCCTTTGCATTAATCCTTTTCATGTTTTCAGCATGTAAACTAAATTTAAACCAAACCTCATCCTGCAGGTGTTCGGGCACGTGGTCTGAGAAATATCTATTTGGGGCAACTGCAGAAGAGAAATGGCAAAGGTTTACGAAATCACGACCGGGGTGGATCACAGGAACCGATAATGGTTATTTACGGTGCGCGAGGCAGCGCAGGGTGGAGGCAGGCTGCTGGAGCAGCGCCGGCCCAGCGCGGCAGCTCCTACGGGCTGGATTCAGGGCTGCCCTCCTGTACTCCTCACCCCATAGCTGGTTCATTTATCCACCGCTCAGTTCATTGTTTTCTGACATCCATGGGCCTTCTGTAAGGCTGCACGGTGCTTGTTTGCATGAGCATGGTTACTGTACATGTGCTGGGCTTTACCACTGTTCTTGAAAGTGCCCCCAAAATGAGATTTACTTCCAAGAAATAACAAAGCCCAGGCCAGCAGTCATACTTGCTCATCTTTCCTGGGTTTTGATTTCTCTTTAAATGACCTCTAAAATATTTTCCCATTAAAGCAAGGTCTATTTTTAAGCTACCGATGTCATTTAATTAGTCATTTTTCACGAGAGGCACATCTGACTGGAATTTATGCTCTTTTTATCTCCTTTTAGCAGTATGTATCTTTTTTTTTTCCTACCAGTAAGACGGGATCTCTTAGTCTTACATCTAACAATCCCTAACATTTTTTTCCTTTTCCCTTACCAACCCCCTCAGACCCTGAAAGTGAGTAAATCAGACAATCTGTGCAACCCACTTCATGAATTGTCTGACTCACAGTGCAGCAGCTAGGTAATGTGCTCTGAAATCAAGAAGATGCACTTAGCAGAAAAAGAAATATATATATATATTTATAAATCTATTTTTTTTTTCCTGTCCCTGTTATCTTATGCTTATTGTCCCCTTGGAATGAATTTCTAGTGTGAATAAAAAAATGAGTTTCATAGCATCACACCATCAACATAACATGCAGTTTAATAACTGCCCTGATCATGTAAAGGACAATACTGTTCCTGTACTCAGCACTCTCAGCTGAGTACAGAAAAAAAATAAAATAAAAAAAAATAAAAAAGCAAATCTTGAATTGAAGCATTCATAAATATGAGTCATTTTAGAGACAAAAACACAGGTTTTCCCAGCTTTGATGTATTCTAGATGTTGTAGATGGTCCAGAGGAGTTAGCTTAAACAGTGAACACGTAGGTCCCAGCGTGCTAAAAGGGCAGGAAGGAGCAGGGTTGGCAGCCTACAAAGTTCAAGTGTTTGTCATGGTCAGTCACTGTGAACTTGGAGTTCCTGCTGGATGTGTGACTGGGAAGACAATCTGTGTTCAGGCGGAAAGCTCTTTCTGAAGCATTTGGGTATCGGTGAGGGTTAAACAATTCTTCCTCGTACAAATCCACAATCTGCTCATGCTGCAAAATATCAAATGTTAAAATGATTATGCTGCAAGATTGTCTTTGCTCAGCATTTTGGGAGATAGTCTACCTAAATCTGCTTTCACCTCCAACGGTCTCTTTTGCCCTTCAAGGCTACAGACTTCTCTTTGCTTTCAGACCTCAGTGATTGCGAGTCTCTGCTCTCCCTCTCAGCTGGCTGAGCAATGCTTCCTTGGGAAGGCTGCCATGGTCATTTCTGCATTATCACGAGAACCCAGCTCCCATCTGATGGCATCACAGGGAGCTGCACCCACCTGCCTGAATCAGGACGGCAAGTATTAAAGACAGAGTGGGAACCGTGGGGTGAAGAAACCATCCTGGGATGGCAAATGTTACCGCATCGTGGTGCAATGGTATGGAGCCAGAAGAAGCTGTGAAGATCATGGAATTCAGAGCAGGGAGATATGCCACCAAGACCTGGGAGCACAGGAGAACACCTGAAAGGTGTTGCTGGAAGATTTTAAATCCAAGAGAAACGGTCAGAGGCACTGAGGCTAGCGTGGTTTACAGCACCAGCCAGGGACATCCAGACGCTCACCCTTGCATTGACCCTAACAGCTTAAGGTTGAGTTGAGTGGTGGCTTTCAACCCCAGGGGCACCACACACAGCACTGAAGGGGCCTCTCATGGGTGACAGGGAAAAGCCAGTCCGTATACCCTGTACAGCAGCCCTTGGATAAGAATGTTCAAAGCCCCACTAGAGAAAAAACAGGAAACTATCAATTGAGATAAGTTGAGAAATATGACCTAATGACCACTTGCATGCCAAACTTGACCAAGTGTTTTCAAAAATACCTAGTATCTGAAAGAGGAGGAATATTTTCCAGCAATCACAGAGTCTCACAGGAGTCCAAGCCCTGCCTTCCAAGTGCCCTGGCTGTTGGGATGCTGCACAGTACTCTGAGTCAGTGGATTTTAGCACATTTTTGAAGGCTGGGTTTGAACTCCCAAGTCAGTAATGGGGAAAACGTTTAGCATTTTTCCCCTTGGAATTCCTACCTGTTCCCCCATGGTGCCACAGAGGTGGGGACAGCTATCCCAGGGAGAGATGCTTTAAAGTTGCAAGTGTAAAACCAGGCAGCTTGAGATGAGAGCAAGCTAAAACCAGGAAGCTCAAAGGTGAGACCAAAAAACACCCTGTGCCAGCCAACGTCCAGGCAGCGGTGTAGGCCCACATTGCATCCATGACCTGTGTCCTAGCTAGGGAAAAAGCTCATCCCCACTCTAAAGACACTGAGAGGACCACACAGACCTGGAAGGAAGGGAGATCTTGAAGGTCTTTTCCAACCTTAATGATTCTATGATTCTAAAATGGTTCCCAGAAGGCCAGGGGAGCAGGAGGTGAGGCAGTCAGCAGGAGCTCCTCACCATGACACAGGGCTGCACGTGCCCAGTGCAGTCTGCACCCCCAGAGGTTTGGAAATGGGGGACACCAAGGGCATCCTGAGCTGGGACTGTCTTTAGGCAAGATGATTTGTTTGTGTGAAAACGGGGCACAAGTTTGCAGCCATCCCACATGCTTCTGGCAAGCAGGCCTAGGGGGCTGTGTGGTGGCCCCGTGCTGCATGGGATGGCTGAGGGAGCCTCCAGGGCTGGGTCTTCCCCTGGCCTTTCTCATGGCATGGGGATCTCAGCGTTTTCCAGGGGTGAGGCCAGCAGGCAGGACAGCAAGGTGGCATGACACCACTCCCTCACGTTACCATGAAGAGAAAGGTGAAAAAACACCAGGCCCCCCAGAGGATCCAAGCTCTGCCACTTCCCATGCAGCGTGACATTTTATTTGGGAAGCTCACAGCTGCTTTGCCAAACTGAAAGGTGCAGTTACATTTACTGTGTTCGTCTCTCCTTCCCCACCAGTGCTGCTGCCAGCAGAGAACAGACACCAGGCCGTCCCTGGTGAGCACCGCTGTGGGGCACCACGGGGTGGCTGGGCACGCACAGGGCCGCCCTTCGCAAAGGGCAGCTGGCCGAGTGTCGTAGGAACAAACAGGTAAGGTAGCCTCAGCCATGCCAGACAGACAGCCAACAGGCAAGCTGAAAGCCAAGGGAACTGTACCGGGAAAAAGGAAGAAAATAAAAGCTTAATCTCAGTAAAAATATAGTCTCTGAACACTGGCAGGGTCAGGGTCAGATTGGGTTACGTGTTGTATAAGTCCCCGTTATACAAGCCAAGGCTGGGCAGAGGCTTTCCCAGGACTATTCGATCCTGCTTTCTCTTAAGCAGTCTTGCTGTTTCTGCCTCATTCCTTCTTTCTCACTGTCCCTTCTCCTGATGTTTGCTTGGACACCAAGCAGGTCAGTCCAAGTGCTTCCGTTGCCATGATTTAGGAGATCACACAGATCACTTGGTCTTTAAATAAAACGCATCTGGGGGCTCATGAGCAGACCTAAAGTAACTCACACAAGTGGCTACAGTAAAGCACACATATTCTTTTATATATAAATACACACTCATGTATGTACATACACCTTTTATACTGCTTATCTGTGTAACAGACAACAAAGCAAATTCTGCACTAGTGAAACAGTCTGCTGTAATGCAAAGCAGCTAAACTGCAGGGGTGCACCGATAGATGCAGTCATGGCTAATACCTGTGCAGCCTGGGCAAAAGAGTAAATGGTGCTGTGGTGTTTTCTGATAACTGAGAAAAAAAAAAAAAAGGCACGGCCATATTTCATATAAATAACATGGCTGTTATTACTCATCCCATGTCCAGCTTTACACCAGTTGTTCTGGAAGAAATTCTCCCTTCCAAGCACACATGCTCCCCTCTGGGCGCTCTATCCCATTCAGCTTTAGATTCTATTTTTCAGGAAATCCTGCCATATTAATGGCAAGCTAGCATCTCTGCCAATACTTGCTAGCCCTCTCTTTGCACCCCAGCACTCACCTTCCAGGCAGACATTCTGAAAGCATCTTCAGACTATTTTTTCAATGGAGACATGTAAAGTAAGGCTGCAGACTTTCAGAGTCCATTTCCTCCTCCAGCAACAGCTGCCTTGAATCTCTTGACTCTCCCTTTGCCAGATCACTTTCAATTCTCTGTTATGATCAACAGGAAAAAAAAGCAGCATTCGCCAAAAGAAACATGCACATTCCAGCATCAGAAACACAACCCACATTTGAAAGCCTCTTCCAGCACAGTGCAAACACTCTGACCTTTTTCTCATTTCTCTGTTTGACTAATTGCTCCCAGTTCAGCACACTTTTGCAATACTTAACTCCAAGTCTTGACTCCAAGACACAAAAAGCTGCTGAAGTAGACACATGCAACTTATCATAGTCTTCCAAAGAAAATGAAAAATAACATTGTACTGCAAGCAGCATCCCTGGAAAATTCATTGTCTTTTTTTTTTTTTTTTTAAACTATGGAGATTATGTGGATGTCCTAACAAATACAACTTGCTTCTTAATCATCAAGAAGGGAATGTTACTGTCTAAAGCATTCTTTCCATGACCGAGGGAAAATAAAAATACAACAAAGTAATTTAAACCCACTGTCTTTAGAGATTCCCAGTTGAGGATTGCCCCTGTAATGGGAAGACAGGTACACACAGTTTTACCTGGATGCTGGAGAGCTTACAGTCTTCAGACTTTGCATTATACCTAGCCAGGTGTTGTTTTTACAGCTTGGCCAGGTATAAGATACTTCTGTCATTCATATTTTCCCAATTCTTTCTACAGACTGCCTTGAAAGTCATCTGTCTTTACCACAGCTATCCCAGGACTCCTCTGTAAAAAAACAATGTACCTGCTCACTGCAGTGTGCATTTCCGGCAGCACAGAAGACTGCTACTGTTCCAAATGCTACTAAAAAAAAAAAAATTTTTTTTGAATGAAGTCCAAAGGAATATTCTGATTGCCAGTGGCTGTACTCTCTGTCTTAACCTAGATCAGTTTGACATAAGCCATTTATTTCATGGTTAACCCCGGAAAAATCCTGCAGGGAATAGAAATTCATGCATTAATCCTGCTCACCAGTTTGGTTCCACTTACGGTTGGATGAAGGAGCTGCTGCGTTGCAACTCAGACTCAAATCTATTGCTTCAAATGCTTTAACAAAACAACACTTCAGAGCCCTTCGTGATCCTCACACAAACTCTTTATTACAGAGGAAAGAGAGAGACAACACTGTAAGTGCTGAGCATTACAATGAAATGTAAAGCAGCATTAAAGTTGCTCTGTGCTTAATGCTGTGGTGTTCTCAGCTAATCTTGTTTTGGTTGAATGGCATGTTCATTACAGCAAATAAATCAGTAACGTGTAGGATTATTGAAGAGGAAAGACATTAAACCAGTTTAAGGCATCATATTGATTGATTTTTCTTTTATTATTTTTTTCAGTGTCTGATTTAGCTTGGTGTTTTCAACAGTCAGTTCTAATAAACGCTTGTAGAGCAGAGATTAAGCAGGTGGGAATGTTGCCCAGAAAGTGTATTATGAATAACTTAAGGCACTGGCTTAATTGCAGCAATCCATGATACTTACTGTGCTGGCACTAGAGTGGAATTTTCAGTATTAAAAGTTAAAACTTCAACCGAGCTACTAGCAAGTGTCTCTCTGTTATTAAATATTTGAAATAGCTTTCCAACATTTTCACCTTAGATGGGAGTAGGTGAAGATTTCAGGGTTCATTTAACTATTTAACTTATTTCCAGCAAAAATCATTAAGTAATTTTAAAAAAATAATAATTAGCAGTTAACTCTGCAACTTTGCATTCGATTGCAAAGCATTGCGACAGCATCCCTGCCCTCCTGCCACCTGGTCAGTCCTACTTCTATTTGTGAGATGCACAGAAATAAATAAAAAACCAAACACAGCTCACACTTCAAACCACAGACTCCTTTCGAAGCTACACCATAGTATAAACTATCCCTGTATTCTTTATCCACAATGGGCTGGCAGCAGGGGACATCAGTGTTTCATACTTGTTTCTTCAAGCTGTGGCAGCCACCCTGCACCCCTGCGTGTTGGGGAGCTGAAAGCACAGCCTGCTTGGAGCAGAACCCCATAGTGCCCAAAATCAGGGAACCAAACACGTCTGTGAGTCCTGAGCAACTTGATCCAGCTTTAGAGATGGTCCTGCTTGAGCAGGGAGCTGGACTTGGTGACCTCCAGCGGTCTCAAAGTAGAGATGCCCAGAGAACAAGAAACACAGTTAAGGCTTAAATAGAAGAGCAAAATGCTCCCTGATAGCAGACAGCCTCACCACAGCATAAGCAATCTGGCAATATCTATATAGAGTGGAGATCCCATATAAAACACTGATGACAGTGAAAGTCAGTGTCACCGTATACAAATATTTCAAAGTCAGGATTCAACAGGAAAGGTGGGCAAGGAGGTTGTTTTGTCTAGGGGTAGAGACAACCATTTCTTCTCTGTCTAGGGCTGAAAGTTACAAAAATCCCACAGGACAAAAATGTTCCTCCTTCCCTATCTCTAATCTGTGCAAGGAACAAAGGTCCATCCTAGCCCCCCGCAGCCGCAGAGAAGCAGATGTGCTTGTGGCTGCTCCCACGTTTATGTTTGCCAACACAAATCAGAAACACCCCAGGCAGCTCCTTGGACCTCAGAGCAGATGCTGGGGGAAAACAGCTTGGACCAGCACCATCTTTCCAGCAGACAACAACTTCGTTTCAACCCTTGGCACAACACGAGATTACTAGTTGCCCACAGGTCATCCTGGCTGACTCTAGCAAGTAGGAACAGATACTATTTGCAATGCTGGGAGACGTAATGCTTCAGGAAAGTCATAGAATTTATTAACTCTACTGTTTCAAAGGGTACCTTTAAACACTGCAAAAATAGAGAAGTGTTGGTCAAACTTAATAAAGACAATCTTCATTTAATATAGAGTTTCTCTGGAACGATAAGCCATGTGATCAGTAAAATCACTGCTCTCCTAAGTCAAACTTAGTGAAGATCAGGCTAAGAAGTGTGCAACTGAGTGTGCTTTCAGATACCCATTTCCACCCTCAATTACTCCCTGCACCTCTGTTCCACTCACTGGGTTAATCCCCCACTCTTCCTGCTTGTCCTTCTCTTATACTTATTCCCTTTCAAATCCCAAGAACACGTGCAGGCAGAACTGTACCTAGTTTTCCAGCTGAACCTGTACCTCAGATACTGACATAATACTTTCCCAGCTCTTCTGGAAGTCCCTTTGTGACAAACTGAGATTAAATTTGCCTTTGAGACATTCACACCTACCATATATGCATAATGCTATCGTCAACCAAGACCCAGGTCTCTCCACCATGACTCACTGCACTGTCATTTTAAGAAAATCTTCCAGTCCAAGAGAAATTCAACAGGGCGACTGCTGGAGCTGAAAGAGGGGCCAGTGCAGGTAACTAAAAGCCACCCCACAAGGACACCAAGTTATCCCAAGTACCCTTACCCCCAGACAACTGTCTAAGAAACTCCATTGCAGCTAATGAGACTCTTTCTGTATACTTCTGCAGGATTTAACTGCACTCAAACTCCACCCTTTCTCAGCAGTTGCAATTCATTTCTTCTGTAATTCACTGCAGCGCCGCTTTGAAAATGTCCTTCCGATACTGTTTTCCTGCAAATGGCATAATGAGGAATAATAAGCAGGTGCCTCTAAACACAAACCCCGAACAGCAGGAATATAAAACTCCTATAAATGGAGCAATTAAGAAACCACACTGTTCACTGTTTATTGACAATCTTTATTAAAGCTGACTCTCAGCATTTAGAGGATTCCTAATAAGTATAAATACAAATCAAAGTGCCACCCCACAGTTAGAAATCTTTATTTGCACAAAAGGATACAAACAACCAGTATTTCCAAAGTTCACTGTTTTGTACATATAATACCAAAAAGGCAAAAAATAAACGAAGATGAAAGTTTAGCAGCAAAATGAGTTCTAGTTCTCCTTCAAACACACCATCTGTGTGCTTCCACATTACTCTTGGAAAGATTATAAAGAGAATTCAGTCAATTTATATGTGAAGCATCCTACCAAAAATATAACTGTGCAAAGCAAGTTAGCAGTACAAAGTTTGGAAAAGAAAAAGGAGAAATAGTGGATATAAGATTTAAAATCTCAAGTGTAAACATTACTGCTGCTTTAAAATAAAAAAAAGTCACATGAGTATTTCCGTTTGGCTTAGCAGCCAGGAAAATAAGAAAAGCTGATTTTTTTTTTTTTTTTTTTGTAAAGTGCTTAACCACCATATCCAAAAGTAATGACTTTGAGACCTACTTAGCACGAATGTGCTCAAAAAGCCACCGCTTACAGTATAAAAGCTGTCATTCTGAAGTGCTGCACATACAAACTGGCTTTATCTGCATGAATGAAAGATTGTTTTGAACAGCTCTCAATCATATGATGTCCCAAATCGATGTAATGCTATTAGAGCAGGCAGCTGAATAAGTCCCAGAAAGTTGAAGTTTAAGAATAACAGATATAAAAATATTAAACGTCTTTTTTCCTAAAGGCAACATGCCTCTCCTAGCCACAAGGAAGTAACTTTATAGAATAACCAGAAGAAAAACTTTTCTATTATTGTTACGAGCTACCTAGAACAAACTGACGGTTGACCTAGTAATTCATGTTTAACAGAGGAAGATAAATACTTCTCAGTCATAGAATGAAAAAAAAAAAAGCAGTCATGTGGATGGAGCCAATCACTAACACAGTATTTTACTTGATAACAAACACACAGTGTCAACTTGACTTTAAAACTGACAGTATGTCATGGCTCAAAACCAAAAAAAACCACAATGACTAGGATGACTTCAGGACTGTTTTGTTAAACCATTATATATGTATTTGAGCCCTTGTGCAAAGAAATAATTAAACAAACTAGGCTCAAATGCAAGTCAAGTACGTAAGACTTTCATACAGTTGTTGACCACAGTCAGACACGCAGGTTTCAAGAGAAATTTGATTTTTAGATGATATGGCCATTTGGTTTTATCTCACGGTTATAAAAACAGGTATTTCCAAATGGGAGCAAAGCCATTCATTAACATCAAGTACAGCTATAAGTTGTTTCAACCCCATCACTCTCCCAAATTAGCACCATCATCAGCCAAACCGAACCTCTGGTATCACTGCAGCTGCTGCTTGTTGAACCGTACCCACTGCCTGTCAGCAGCACTATCCATCCCTGCAGTTACTGTACAGATTTTTCATCTGCTTTGGAATTCCACATGCTTGTATTTACTATTCATCTGTTTCACAGGGCTAATTTTTAAAGACTATTTCTTGAAAGTCATCAAATTCCAAGCACAGCATCTTCATTGTCCTTCAAGACAGTTTTCAAGTTGCATGAACCCCCTGGTTCATTTACCTGTACAATACATGTTATGCATGAAAGGACCATTTTTTCCCTACCACACTCCTGTAAATATCTCTGTATTAAGCCACAGCAAGCTCTAGGCTAGGAAATTCAGCATGTCCAGTGACTTGACTTTACCTCAACACTTTAAAAAAGCAAAAAAAACCCACACTTTAAAGGCAAAGCAAACAACACAAACAGACAAACAGTGATGCATTCCCAGTGACCTGGGCAGACACCTAGAATAAGCCTCTGAAAATATAATATTTGAAAAGCAAATATTTTAGTGGTTGAAGTGTGCAAATGACTAAATATGCCACTTATATCAGAGATAGCTGAATACTGTAGTCATCAATGATCACTATTCACGTCTAGCACTGGCAGTTCTGTTGCTTTTGTTGCTGGCTTTAAACATTAAATATTACCACTTCCTCTGCATATTTCATGCTTTTCACAGAGACCATTACAATCAACTGAGCAGCAGCATGACTTTAGAGAGAAGGATCAAAAAGATGGGAACTTTTTATTTTTTTGAAGCTTTCCTGTCCATTCCAAGTCTGACAAGACAGAGTGTTACATGGAAATAATGTTTCAAACAGGAACATCAAATACTACTTCAAGTTTTTCCTGTCTACGAAAATCACCTCAAAAAGATCCAGAATCTCAGATAGGTTTCTGTGAATCAAATATGATAAATTAAAGAGGGAAAAAAAAAACATGCAAAGAAAGTATAGCTATTCTACTGGTGAGAAGTACAAAAGCTTAGAGAGAAAAACACCAGCTTCAGCCTGAGACTGAAAAAAAAAACCACAGATTTTTCAAAGCCAGAGTCCATACAGTGTCACACAGCCCTGCCTTGTCATGTTTGTTAATATCCTTGCTTAGAAGTCAGACAGCATTTTGTTTAACTTGTGTTGCTCTGTATCATTACACTAAACCATAATTAACTCCTCTTTTGTGCCGGCCTCATTCCAACACAATTGTACCCACTGTATACCAGCAGCAGTTCTCAGGTTTTGTTTTGCAGCTCAGCTGTATTTTTCTTGGATGTTCACAAGACTGGCATTTGACTGGATACGCTTGGCTAGAAAGGGAAAAATTATATGAAAATTAAACACAAAGAATTCCACAAAACTCGTCTCTCCACTCCCTCTATTTATCCGCCACAGACTTGCAAACAGCTTTCTGTTCACGTCCAAAAACTTTAATGAAAAGATATGGCTGAAGCTCTTTCCTACCCTTCTTCAGGGGACAGCAGCAGACTAATAGTCGCTATTAGCGCTGTCAGCACAGCTGCAGGCAGAGCCGGCTGGGCCCCCGCTCCCACAGGAGCCAAGAGAGTCCCTGGCACCACCCAACTCTAACAGCACAATGCCAGCAACATCACTTACGC
The DNA here is from genome assembly GCF_964034855.1 of Anser brachyrhynchus. Lineage (NCBI taxonomy): Eukaryota > Metazoa > Chordata > Aves > Anseriformes > Anatidae > Anser > Anser brachyrhynchus. Next base: position 52,268 of record NW_027663614.1, on the reverse strand, counting down.
AGAATGAGTATCCGTTTCTTCTGCTTTGAGTGAAGGAAGCTACTAAGATAAAAAACAACAGGTAGGAAGAGGATGAAGGATGAAACTGCAATCACCGGGACCGTATCACTGCAGGGAACGGAGCAGTTGAAAGTCCTGCTCCAAAGCTTCCGAGTGATGTTCATCTACACGGAAACATAAGGAAACGGTGAAGGAGAACGTATTATATGGATATTCAGGATATTCAAGGATTCAAGGTTATACGGATATTCAGGATATTCAAGCACTCAAACATGACCTCAGAAAACAGCTTGAACAGATCTCCCCCCAAAAAAACAAGCAAATCCCTGGAAATGTAGAAACATGCAATTTACGTGGAGCCAAAATCTCACATCAAAGTTTCAACAAGCCTCAAAAAAAAAGAAAAAGACTATACTCAGATATAATGTAGACAATGCCACATGCTCATTTGCCACAGAACTCACTGACAGTTTGTGGGGACAGGGTTAATCTCACACATTCAGTAACACTCTTTTTGCCCAACTGCTTGAAACCTCACAATGTAGCAAAGCTCCTTCCAAACACAGGTGGCAAACACTGAGGACCCCTAGAAACAGCTGCTGTAATAGGGAATCAATTATCACACCGGCTAGAACAATAGCAGTAAAGCTTTGCATTAAAAGCCAGAAGATTAAGAGATTTTTTTTTAAATCCACCCCCTTCACTGTAACAAGAAATTAAAGTGCAGCTACTCAAACTGGAATGTGCTCAGGCAATCAGGAGCCTCAGTCACGCTCCCGCTGCTTGACTGAGGACAGGACCTACCAAGACAGCCTCCCTGGGCTCCCTCCCTTCCACTGGACATCAGGCTGCCAAAAGACCTGCTGCTGGTCCCAAACTGAATGGGGAAAAAGCAATCCCTAGCAAGAAAAGCACGCATGACACAGATTAAGGTCTCCCTGTCGAGTATGAACAAGTACTTACTGCATCTTCCACATCGATACACAAGTGCGCGGAGTGTCCAGACTCACTGCCGTGTCTGTTCAGCTTCTGCAAGTTGTTATAGAGGTCGTTCAACATCTTGTAGGTTCCGTTGCAGTTCTTACATACGTCGGTGTAGTTATTTGATGACACATCGACGGCTTGTCCCTAGGGTTACAGAACAGCACTCACACAGAGTTTGAAGGAATTATAAAAACTACAGTCAAGCTTGAACCAAAATTCAGATTTATAACAACCCACATTGAGGAGAGGCCCAGACAGACAACTCACATGACAATGCAGGAGGAAAAGGGACCAAAACACTAATTCATTGGGCTGCTCTAGTGACAAGATCCTTTTTTTTTTTTTTTTGCAGATTATGCATCTCTTGAATCAGCAGGTGTTATGTTTTTTAAAAAACATTTTTAAAAGTACCAGCTCCCAGAAGGAGAGACAGGAGAAAAACTGCAAGCAACTAAATGTTATTCTGGAGCCACAGATCAGGTTCCTTAACAGTGTTTTGTATTTTTTTTTTCATTTGACCCGGTTGATCATCTGACCATAGGCAAGTAACTGTTGCTACTGCTGAGCAACTCTGACCACCACAGACTTTGCCATAATAAACAACCCTTTTGACTTATGGCCTTCACCATCACCAAATGCAACAGAACATACTTGAAAACAAAACTACAGTTTCTAAAGACATTCCAAACCCAGTAATTACTGTATCAGCTAACCACTGACCACTGGGTTAAGATCGAATTTGGATATTTGATTGACAGACCACTCCGTGTTGCACCTGACCAAGGCCTATCCAGGCACATTTCCTAGATAGCATTAATAATAAAAAACACAGATGGTTCCCTCAGAAATTGTACCATACCCATCATTTCCCATTTTTACTATTGAATGATGTCAGAACTTGGCTGGTTTCCAAATGAAATGGATTATGTGCCTTTTCTTAGGCGATTTATGGCATTTTCTTTAAGGAAAATTACCACATTTATTTCACAAAGTACGTTATGTTGCCTTTCTGGTACGGACTATCAAAACATTCACTAGTCAAGAGAATTGTAACAATCATATAAGGTAGCCGGTGTTTCTGAACTGGTCTATGTTATCAAAAGGTTATTTAAAGATTGCATTGTTAAGTCAGAAGACAACATTTCTACCTCTTCGTGGAACAAGTGCCAGCAGTCAGACATTATCGTACTTACTATGTAATTATCAACTGTTGTGAATTCAGAAATTCTGATGTGAAGTAGCATTGCAACTACATACAAAATGAAGTCAAGGTGAATATCAATTAGAATTAATTTTAGGCTCTCAGTCTGTAAATAACCACATTTTTGCAGATCACTGATCTATGTGCCTAAACTGCTGGCGAGCTTGAGAGTTTTATTTGCCTAATACGTATCCGCAGTTTATTCAGCATAAACAAGATTTTTCTAGCAATTAGAGGATTTAGTGATTCTCTTAAATACAACAGCATAAATACCTGAAGGTTATGTTCAAAACATGTCAGAGACTTATTGAATAAATCCAGGAATTCTACAGTAGAATTTGATAATCCCTCACTGTTGTTCTTTAAACAATCTGTCAAAGAGAAAGAAAAACATCAGGATATTCTAACATTTCCATAGCTGACAAGCCCCAGGCACTCCACTCTTGCAAAGAGAGCTCTCGACTATAAAAGACAGGTCTAGTCAACACTGCATTTTCCTTATCCGCCTGCCACTGATGTCTTAGACCTGCTGACCTAACTCTTCATCGAGAACATTTTTCAGAATTAATTGGCCTTGATTAAGTGAAAGATGAAGACTATCATCAAGAGCTTTCTGAAGAGGAGGTCTGAATTATCCTTGGACTTTAAGATAAAACAAGACATTACTTTTATTTTCTACCCTGAAAATCTGGCTTTGCCCAGCAACAGTAACAGCCATTATATGGCAGCAGAATCATCAGAAGCAGAGATGAAAGGGGAGGCACCCAGGGAAAAGCTGGACCATGAACAGTGTTAGAAATCAGAGTGTAGGTTAATGCTATTTAATACAAGAGCTGACCATTCCACCAGCTTTCAGGGGAGCTTTGGGGCTTTCCTCAAAGTCACAGACCCACTCAACCCCAGCCCATTTGCACTCCCAGGCAGCCAGCCACCCAGTTTCAGGTGCTCTAACCAGACAAATCCTTGGAAGTGACAGGGGGTTTGGGAATTTAGACGTTCAGCAACAGCACTACGAGAGCAAGCAGACATCCTAGAAAATTCTCATGAAAGAAGGAAGCACCATCAGCGTTGAGTGGGCATTCACAAGGACACAGGGAAGGCAGCACACAGATCAAAATCTGAGCATGGCAGGACAGCACAGACCAAAGGGCTCCTTCCACACTGCCTTTCCAGCCCTCACAGAGCCAGACTCGCAAATGAAAAAAAAAACACAACACTCTTCCAGGTTCTCAGAGGACTTTGTAGAAAGCCCCATTATCCATAATGCTTAGCTTCACAGTGCTATTCCCTCCATTTTCTAGTGCACCTTTTAGCATAGCGTCCCACTTCCCACACCTGGGGAAGAGCCAAGAGCTGCAGTTCATCTGCAAGCATGGCACAGCACCATCAGCATGGGGGTAGCGAGGCACAAGGATGGACTTGGACACCCTCCACCCATGAAATGAAATCACAGGCATGACTGTGGAGGCAGATACAAGTAAGCATTGCAGTTACTGACTTATTAACAAAAAAGTCAAAGTTCCTTACATAAATTAAAAAAAAAAAGGAAAGATGGGAAAAACAGAAGAAGCTACAGTGAAACTAAGGGAAGTCTCCAGCAGGGTTTGCAGATTGCACAAACACACACAACCCTAATGTAACCTCCTTTTGAAAGGCTTGCCTAGAACAAATACATGTAACTTCCAATTTTTTATATAGACGAACACCCTCAGATTTTTGGCAGTATCCCTTAACCAATAAAAACCTCCTGTAGCCCTCATCGGAGTTGCTCTAGTTTAGGATCTTTATGTTATATACTGTACGTATTTAAACAAATACATACAAATCTGATCCATGCAAATCTTAGGGCCAAAGTTAGGACTTAACTTAACAGTGGCATGAAGGCTGCAGAACGAGTCACTTACTTGCACAGTTGGCCGTCTCCCAGGTTTCGTTAAAGAACTCTGAAAGGGTCACAACTATCTGCAGCCTGTCCGAGGTCAAGATGCTTTTGGCACAATTGTGGCTCTCAGAAGAATTCTAGAACAAAAAGGGGGAAAAAAAAGCCATCTGGTGTTAAAAATATGAAGTGAAAGTTTGAGAAGTATTTTTAGGTAAACACAGCTAAATGAACGCATCTCATCACATTGCCATTTCTAGAGCAGAATCAACTGAACGATAAACGTCTTCTGATCCTCCAAATCACCCTACACGCAACACAGCTTAGTGCACATGGTCTTTGAAGATCTACTAGGACTGCACGCTTGTTGGTCAAAAATACACAGACGCATGAAAGCGCAGAGTCAGAGCCTCCTCTGCCAGCCAGCGTGTACTCATCCAGTTCTGGGCTGCTGCCCTAGGAGCCAGCTCAAGCCAGAGATGGGTAGGGTACCATTCTCACCAGACTGCAGACTTATTTGAAGGAGCTGAACCAACAGAACGGCCTCCAAGCAAACAAAACCCAAACAAGAGAGAGCAAGGTCTGGCCGTGCCGTACCAACACGCTGTACCACGGCCACCCCCCCGCATACAGGAATGCGGGTCCTCTGCACAGCGGTTGCTCGCACAAGCCTGGTGTCTGGCCAGGCTCTCCTTCACCCAGTGCAGGTACCAGGCTGATCTCATCTCAGAGAGCCATCCAATGTACCCCGTCCTCCAAGGGGAGGCGTGGCAGAACTCTTACAGCAAATTACTCTCTGGACCAAGCTAGTAAAAAATGCAGAATCACTCCAAAAGCAGTTACAGAATAAAGAGGAAACGAAGCATCCCTATCAGAACTTAGACTAACGTTTTTCTCCTCCAGAGCTTTCATTTCTTCCCCAAGTCACTGATAGAAAACCTCACTCTCCAGTCGCCTGACTCCCATGCTCCAGATCCTGGTTTCTAGCTGCTAAATTGCCTTAAGCACTCCCCAAAATTGCCAAGGCTGCCAAAAGCCTCTTTGATGAGCAAGGTGGGACATGCAAGAAAAGAATCCCTTCTGCAAGAAGCATGTTGCTTGCACAGCTTTATGAGAGATCCAGCACCTCTCTCTTTTAAAATGGGTTTACTTTTTAAATAGGTTTCCCCATGAGACTCAAAGGCAGAAGTCACTTCTGGTAACTCCCACGCTTCCATTCTGCTAAGCGGCATGCAGACATGCAAGGCAGTTGTTTATGCAGGAAACTCCCCGGTTGCTTCAGGAAGCGAGTTAAAACTGTGAAGCTTCCTCACCAGCTTTACTCCTGAGTGGGGAAAAAAAAAAAACACTTTAAATCCCAAACTGGATCTGGTAGAACTGTATCACTCCTTAAGGATGTTTGCCTAGCTTATTTATAAGCCTACTGAGGATTTCACGTTGCAGAGCTGTCCAAAACTTAACTTGTCCGCTTCTTCCATGCTGCAGTGCCCTTACTGCAGGATGGGAACATGAGGTTACATCAGGTATCTGGCCACTTTTATGATCATGGACCCAGGTCACAAGGGGTTGCCTCCTTTATTTCTTCGGTTAGGCAATCCATGCACAGAGGGAAAGGCAAACACAGACGTGCATTTCAGGCGAAATGCTGAACCTGCCCTCCCAGGCTGCCGGTACTCCAGAACAGAGGCCATAGCGAGTTCATATACATTGTAAGTACCGGGATTTGTTTGGCAATGAAAACATCGTGTTGAAAGTTCCCCAGCGATGGCCTCCACCCTGAAGCGCAGGGTGTTTCGGCTGCGTTACAAACCCTTCAGGAGGCAAGGTGCCACGTAAAAGCGAGAACTACGTGCTCCATCCCTCGCCTCCACGCGACCTGATCGGAGGCCTTACAGAACAGCCCCCCTGTGAGAACCGAACAGACACGGCACAGGTTTCCACCTCAAACGACTGCCGGCCGGACGCTTGCCCTGGAGAGGCCAAACCTCACCCAAGCACCCCTCTGCACCAAGCCAACGCTCGGACACACGCCGGTACTCGCAGACCGCCTCCCGAAGGGGTGCGGGGCAGCTGCCCCCGCTGCCCCCCGGTACCGTTACCCCCACCCCATCCCCATCCCCATCCACCCCCTCCCCGAGGACCCACCCCGAGGGCGCGGGCGATGTCCCGGTAGCGGCCCAGCAGGCTGCGGTACTGCCCGCGGCACGCCTGGCACAGCCGCACGGGGCGGGCTCGGCGGGCCAGGCACCCCGACAGCGCCGCGCTGCCCTCCGCGAAGGCGGCCAGCAGCCGGCGGCACTCGGGCTCCAGCTCGGGCGGCTCCAGCTCGGGCAGCTCCAGCCCGGGCAGCTCCAGCTCCAGCCCGGGCAGCCCGGCCCGCAGCCCGGCCGCCATCTCGGCCGCCTCGCCCAGCGCCTGCAGCCCCGCGGCGGGGCCGGGCGGCAGCAGCAGCAGCAGGAGGAGGAGGAGGAGGAGGAGATGGAAGCCGGGCGGCGGCGCCATGGCGGCCCCGCTGAGGAAGCGGAAGCGCCGCGCCGCTCACAGGCTGGGCGTGGGTTACCGGGTGGGCGTGGGTTATCGGGTGGGCGTGGGTTATTGGGGTGGGCGTGGGTTATCGGGGTGGGCGTGGGTTATCGGGGTGGGCGTGGGTTATCGGGGTGGGCGTGGGTTATCGGGTGGGCGTGGGTTATTGGGGGTGGGCGTGGGTTATGGGGGTGGGCGTGGGTTATCGGGGTGGGCGTGGGTTATCGGGGTGGGCGTGGGTTATCGGGGTGGGCGTGGGTTATCGGGGTGGGCGTGGGTTATCGGGGTGGGCGCGGCTTCGTGTTTACGGGCGTGGCTCTGTGGTTGTGGGCGTGGCTTGTGTGTGGTGGGGGGAACTGTGGGGTGTCTGTCCCATAGGAAGCGACCCAAAAAGTGCTAAAAATGCAGTAATTACAGCAGTGATCCCCCAGTCATAGAAAGCGCCGGTGAGGAACGGCGCACGCCCTCCTGCAGTGCACTCCCCGCCATGTAATCCCCAGCTGGGCACGCTGCTCGTGCCTGCCTGCCAGCTGTACCTGTGTTTCCCCCCAAAAAATCGCAGCCCCTGAAGGAGGTCCCTGCCAGGGCACGCAGTGTGAGTTATGGCACCACGCAGCCTCCTCGGCAGCAGACGCAGGGCCTCGCTTTGTGCCAGCGGCTGTGGTGGTGGGACCCTGACCCCGTGCCCATTCCGTGTCACCAGAGTGCTGGGAATTCAACGGGCCTTTCACCGGGGCTCGGGCTCTCTGCTCAGACACGCACCGCAGAGGCAGAACAGAGCCCTGTGGCTCCATGTTTGGAGCTGACCCTGCCAAGATTTTCGCCGAGTCCAAGAGATTTTGGCCGAGTCCTCCTGCATAACACCCGGCATTGCAGGCTCAGCCCAAGCATGGCCGAGAGCACCACGTTTGCAAGACCAGGATCCCTTGATAGGGTGGGCAAAGCCTGAGAGCCACAACACGCTCTTCAGTTGAGCGTGGCCCGTGCTCCCACGTGCAGCCCGAAGTCTGAGGAGCTTTGGCGACATCACCCTGGCTCCAGGTGCCCCTGCGGCATCTCCCAGCCTGGGGACCGCTTTATTCTGGTGGTGAGGCCTGCCCTGCTCTCTCTTGCCCCGCAGCAGGGTGAAGGTGTCCCCTGGGCTCTCCGTCCCGGCCCGATGTGTCCTGTCTGGCTGCATCCACCCGGGAGAGGGCAGCAGCATTCGGGCGCATGGCGGCCGCGCTCGCCCCTTGCCCCAAGGCCAGCGTTTCCTGCAGAAAACTGGCACCCCGGGGGCCGACGGACGGACAAGCCTCTCGCATCCCCAGAGCAGCCTTCCTCGCCGGGGCTTTCCCTCCTGCAGACAGGCACGGTCACTTGGAAGGACCTGCTGGGGCTTTTGGTGGCCCCAGCTTCGTCTTCCCGGGTCAGGAGGGATGTGCTGTTCCACGGCATGTGGCAGCTAAATCCTGGCCTTCGAGGGAGTGTGTCCTCCTCCTCCTAAACAATGGAGAACATACTCTTCCTATGGGTGGAAAACTGGCCTTTGGAGGAAAGAAAAAAGACAAGTCTAAAGGGTTTTAGGATAAAATCTGAATACACATATTTCTGGCATTAATAAATGCGTTGCTGCAGACGTTGCTGTAAAAAAGTCATCCTGTCATTAAGTACTTCTCATTTTTATCAGTAATAACCCTGACATTACAAAGCAAAATTAGAAATTCATGAACTTTGTCAGCTGTGGATCAAAAAGAGGGTCTGAGGAAAGCAGGGGCCACATCTCTTCTCTGATAACAGACAAATTTTGTTATCAGGCAGAAATCAGCGTTCACCCTAACTGACAGCTTGGCTGTGGAGCAAACTTGATCAGTTTCCTTATAAAAGTGGTGCTGTTACCTTTCTGCTCAAGTGCTTATACTCATGGCTAAAGCAAGCAAGGCCTTTACCAGGAAATCTCAGAAATAACACTCAGACTATCAGAAGGCTTGCATTATTGTACAGCCCCAGTTATTCCTGAAAACACAGAAAATACATTGGTGCCCACCCTGCGTACAGGAAAAGGTCCGTATAATTCAGCAGGAGGAAGAGCCTGACTTTACTTAACAGTGAAGAAGCAGGACGCAGCAGGTGAATATTGATTTCCTATGCTGTCTTGCTGGATTTGTGGAGATGTCAGCCTGAAATGGAGAAAATGATGAGTTTGGAGCTGCAAACCTGGTTCTTATCTCTGCCTGTACAGTGTCTCCCGGCTGCCTTCAGTGGTCTTACTCCTGATTTACATCCCTGGGAGCTGAGACTTGATGCCCTGAGCTGACACAGCTGTCCTCAGCTGAAACAGGGGCCAGCAAGAGCTGGGAGTGCGAGTGTCATCTGCAGAGGCATCTCTGAGGAGGGGAAAATAGGAATCTTTTTATTAATTTTAAATAATTTCACTGCAAAGATGGCAAAGCTCAACATGACCAGCTTATTACACCTTCCTGAAAAAAACATTTCCTGCCTATGGAAAGCTTTTCTTCCCTGCCTCCCTCACAGCCCTGCCTGTCCCTGATTATTCACAGGGCCAATGTTGGCTCCTTCGTGTGATGGTTATGGCTTATGTCAAAGCCCAGCAGTGATCACCACATTCAACAACTGCTTTCCAGACACCACAAAGCATCAGACAGCAGTCCAGAAGGCAGTTTTGCACAACTACTTAATTACGGGTATGCACACATCCCCATCACACCCAAGAAAATGAACCTGGGGGGGAACAAATATGTTAAATAAACTACTGGCTTGTAGATCTATTTTTGTTTGCTTGCAAGTGAAAATCATCTTGGCAATGCTGCATAATTGTCTAAGCAATTTCTTATTTTCGAAAGATTATGTGAGCCTTTGTTTAAAAATGATTGACAAACCCTTGTCTAGCTGCAATATTTCTGGCCAGCCTGAGACATAGTGCCTGTTAGCACAGTCCTGTCAGAGTATTATTTTTCTATGTGCGTAGCAAAGAATATTAAAGCCTTTTCACTCAGTGCAAGAAGACAGTTACATCTGCTCTAAATCATGAAGAATGAGCAAAAGAACAAGTTAGGAAAAAAAAAATCACAGTTCAGTGATATTGACACTGATGGTTTAAAATAATTTCAGTCTTTAATTCTGAAGAACCCCCAAAATTACCAGGGGATTTGCAAATCAGATGCCAAGTAGTCCTGTCCTTCATCCTCTAGCACTCTGGAGCAGTAAAGATGCTTTGGCTATGTGGGAATCAGGGCAGGTCAGACACTCGGGATGTGAAGCCACTCACAGACAGCACACTCTACATGAGAAATGCTATTCCCAAATAAACATCAGAAATTTTAGACCTACAGAAAAAGGGTGATGATGCCTCACACATTTTTACAAACCTTCTAGAAAGTCAAAGTTGACTCCCTGAACTCACCAAAGAAACAAGGAAGAATGATAGCACTGACATTTTCCAAATAGCTGGTGGCTAAAATTATTACGCCTGACTGTCCAGCTCGAGCAGGATCTTCATTGTGCCTGTCTTGGTCAATGGTACAGGGAATTGGGAGCGCATGGTTTTCCCACCCTAACCCAAACCACCATGCTCTCATTTCGGAGCTTCCCCCACCTCAGAGAAAGGTTTAGTGAGGATTACATGCCACCTGGTACATCTACCTCCTCCCTACGGCTAGCTGATTCACTTGGGGGAGGCTGAACCGGCACCTGAGATCCTCAGGGGATCAGAGGTTACAGTTCTGACCACCACAGAGGCCTGCCCTGCATTCATCTGCACTTTTCCATAGCCATCCTCTTCTGAAACCCATGGCTCTTGTAGCCTCTGGTGGATACTCCAGCCACTTTCGCCCAGAAGGATCTGGGAGGAGGAAGTCGTGGATGCTATCCTGCCCTTGTGGCCAGAACTTCAGAGGGAAGAGAACTGACCTGAGATATGTAGCCAGAAAGCCAGCATTAATGCTCTCATTCACAATCAATCATAAAGAGGACATCTGCCAGCTACGGCCCTTCCCTCTTTAGCACCATCACACTCTGAAGAGGGAAAACAACCCCGCATTTTGGTTTGAAGGCTTTTATTTTCTGTAAGCTCATAACAGTGTAACAGCTTGTGGAATCATATAGGGCCACATGATCTTTGCTTAGACCTTGAATGTTTGCATATAATAATCTCTGAGGATCCCATGCACAGAGAAGTGTCATTTCCATGCACCTGTCAGCAGTTTTTGCTGGGGGGGGGGAGGAGGGGAAGAAGCACATTATCTTTTTTAGAACCATGACTAGAAAACAATTAATTGTCAGTAGTCAGTCACATCAGTCTGAAAAGATCCAGATTGAAAAGGCTTTTTTTTTTTTTTTTTTCCCAGGAGAATGCTGTACTTGAGCAATTGAATGATATCACATTTAAGGTCCTGGGTGGCGTGCCACTTCCTTATTCATATGCTTCTAATTAAGTCTTAATTGTGTCATTCGTTATGAAATGAAAGAAAAGCTGCTAGACTGGATGCCTTTCGTGACAGTAAAACGGGAAGATACTGATGAAGTAGTAAATATATAGATAAAGAAGGTAGGTATGCATCAAAAAAAAAAATGACTTTTGAAGAGGCCAGGCCTCAGCAGACCTCAGATCCACAGGTCGGTCTGTCTGTCTGTCTGTCTTCTCAGCGTTTCCACACAGAGCCAAGCAGCACGTTTCTGCAATGCCGCTTCCTGCTTCTCTTTTTTTTTTGGCAATGCCCAGGGATTGCCCTCCAGACGTGGAGAAAGCCCCCGATGAGCGACCCCCAGCAACGAGGACACGTGCTGGGGCAGGTGCTGGCTCCCCAGCTCCACAAGTCCGCCTCCTCTCACATGGCTGTTGACCGCAAGGGTTAAAAAGGAAAAAGACAGCCAAGACCCCACAGCACAGTTTCGGGTTGTTATACCAGCAATATGCCGGTGATGACCACGGCTGGGGGAGTGCCCAGGTTCCGCTCAGAGCTGGGTGCTGCTCGGGACGACAAGCCAGGGGTGTGCTGACGGCGTCGGCGTCCCCAAAAGGGCCGAGCTTGCTCACCTGCCAGGCTGCGGGTCTGCTCAGCACCGAGGCTGTGCGTGGGCACGGAAGGGAGCGTGCCCTGGCCGAGGGGGAGTAAGCGCAATGCTGAATGCCCCACGTCCTTCCTGATGCTGGCAGGATCCAGCAGTCACTTCCGAAAGGCTTCAGGTGATCGAAGGCTCCTGGTGATGTTTTGTAAGCAGCCGCTGCGACACCTGGCTGTGCTGATTGCAGGGCTTTGGGCCCTTTGCTCTAACCCGAAAGTCACCTCCCCCGTCCCACGGGTTCCCACAGGATTTATTAAAAAACAAAAAATAGTCTCTCAAAGGTAAATATAACGTGGTGAATGCACCTTAAATGGGTAGAATGGTGTGGATGGGTATGCTCGGCTTCTTTTCCAAAAAGAAATATATATATATATATATATATTTTCATTTAGTTTTTGATTTTTCATTAAAAAATAGCTAGTTTGGGAAAAAAAAAAAAAGATAAAAAAACAAGAAGAAGAAAAAAAACCACCAAAACCAAAACCCAGTCCCACAACCTTTTGGTCTTCAAACCGCTGCGTGCTCGGTGTTTCCCCACGGCTGGCAGGATTCGGCCCTGTTCGAGGGGGCACTGGGATCTCTGCGGGACAGACGGACCGGTGGACGGACAGACGTCGGGATCCCCCTTCCCCTCGCTGGCGGCTCCGCCTGGGCCAGGGGCAGCCCCTCCGCGGCTCAAATCAGCCGCAGGGCTGGGGGGGGAGCAGCGCGGAGGGCTCGGAGCCGCGGGCGCAGGGCTGCCCCTCGCCCCTGGGGGGTGCTGGGGGGCCGGGGGACCTCGTAGCCCCAGCCCGCGGGGATCAGCGCCGGGGAAGGGCTCTTTGCAGCCCCAAGGGAGGCTTTGGGACCGGTGCCGATCCCCCCCGGTCCCCCCGGCCCCCCGGTCCCCTCCTGTCCCCGGCCCCGCCGCCCCCGGCCCCCCCCGGCCCGTCCCTGCCCGCCTCGGGGTCGCCTCCCCTGCCCGGGGCCGCGCTGGGACTCGGCTTTTTGTTATTTTCACGGAGCAGATATTAATTAAAAGAAATACATGATTAAAAAGTAATGAGTTGAATAAAAATTATCTCCGCTCATTTTCTGATTATGTTAATTGTTAAAAACCCTTCAATCACGCCGTTGCAGTCAATGGGTTTTAATGTGAAATTAGTGGGCTCTTGATAACTTACAGTCCAGAATAATCCCGGAGGTTTAGTCATCATTCCTAATAACGAGATGTTACTAAGAAGCGGGATTTTACATGATTTTGCCACGTTCAGCCCTTCCCCCAAGGCCGGGGCTGCCTTTGTGGCGCCCGACTTGGCTCCGCCGGGGTGGGGGCGCGATGCGGGACCTGCCCCTGCCTCTGCCGGCCTCGCTCCGCCGCCCGGGTGCGGCACCGAAAATCCCAGTGTGCTCCTCCTGAGGACGGAAAAACACTTTTTTTTTTTTTTTTTTGGCTGGCCGGCGGTGCTACTTTCACGATTCTTCCCCGTTTAACTCATCTCCGCCCTCGCCGCCGTTTCTCTGATCACTTGTCCCGCTAAGGGGCCAGGCTCGTACGCAGCACAGGGCCCTACAAAAAGGATCACAGCGGTTCAGCGGTTAGGGAAAAGTATCTGCAGCGGGGATCCGCACGCCCCGGAGAGTTTCCCCGATAGGCAAAGAGCAAGGCGCTAACTTGAGCACCGCGCCTGGGGAGCGCAGTGCAGCTTCGTACAGGGGCGAAGCGACGGCCCCAGAGCACGGGGATTTTCCCCACCGAGCTCCCTTCCCCAAAATTCGTTTCGTTTCCACGCCGACAACCCAAGGCATCCTCCCCTGTTCGGCAGTCCTCGAAAATTCGCATGCCTGGCAGTTTACCTACATTTCTGCGGCACTGGCAGGGCGCTGACCCCTCGCTGCGGGCAGGAGAGGGGATGGGATGGGGTGGGGTGGGATGGGATGGGATGGGATGGGATGGGATGGGATGGGATGGGATGGGATGGGATGGGATGGGATGGGAGGGATGGGGTGGGGTGGGATGGGATGGGGTGGGATGGGATGGGATGGGATGGGAGGGATGGGATGGGATGGGAGGGATGGGGTGGGATGGGATGGGATGGGGTGGGATGGGATGGGATGGGATGGGATGGGGTGGGATGGGATGGGATGGGGTGGGGTGGGGTGGGGTGGCATGGGGTGGCATGGGGTGGGAGGGATAGGATGGGATGGGGTGGAGTGGCATGGGGTAGGAGGGATGGGATGGGATGGGATGGGAGGGATGGGATGGGAGGAATGGGATGGGATGGGAGGGATGGGATGGGATGGGGTGGGGTGGGGTGGGATGGGGCACCCCACGCCTTCTGGCTGCGGCGGGACACACGGCCACGGGACGGACTGACAGCAGCCCAACTCGTTTAGCTTCAAAAAAAAGGGAGGAAAAAAAAAAGGGAGGGGGGAAAAAGGGCAGCCACCAAACTCGCCCTCTCTATTAGCGGGAGCGTGTGTGTGCGCGCATACCCCCGCATCCTTCCCCCTGAAAGCAAAGCGCTGCGTGTCACCGGGAGGGTGTCTAATTGCTGCTGACAGAGAAGCAAAAACCGTTTTGGCGACGAGCGAGGGGCTGCAGCGGGGGCGCCGATGCCGGGGCACGTCCCCGGGAGCCGCTGCCGGCCGCCTTACCGGAGGGGGGGGCGCTGGCTCCGCGGGACCCCGCAGCCCTTTCCCCGGGTGCCCGGGGCACAGCCCGGCCGGGATCGGGCCCTTGGGGTGCCCCCTCTGCCGGGGGTGCGGGGCTTCGGGGCGGGGTGTCGGGGGGGTGTCCTAATTTGTTGTGAAGGGGGAGGTTTGGTTTTGTGGCGCTGTATTTTTTTTTTCCTTAATTATTATTATTATTTTTTTTTTAACTCTCGCCTCTGGTAAAAGGAGGCACTTGTTTACAAAGCCCCACTGCCCCCTTCCAAGCTGGGCCAAGGGGGGCCGGGGGGGGGGCCCTCCGAGCAGGGCCCCCGCTCCGGCTCGTTTCCCTATTTGCATCCGCCGTTAGCTGAAGATCATTTTAATAAATAACAATGAAAGGGGAGCGCATCTAGAGGGCTTGTCGGCAACATTCAAAAGCCAATAGAGTTTATAATTCTACTCTATCATTTCTTATTGATTAGA